>NC_133371.1:49928160-50040452 GCF_049309525.1 Garra rufa | reverse complement strand
GTTTTCTACATTTCACACTGTAAAAAATCCAACTTGACAAATGTTGAAATTGCTTGTTTTTTTTTGTTGGTTCAGCAAAAATCTGTAAAAAATTCTGTACAACTACATTTAACACATTCAGTCAACTTAAACAAAGGTTTTATTCAGTAAGTTAAAAAGATGAGTTTTGTGAGCAACGCTTTGCTAGTTCATCCAAAAAAGCTTCTGCCAACTTGATTTTTTGTGTTAAGTCAATCTCTGACTTTTTATGCAATTAACATACAAGTAACAGAAACTTTTGTTGATTGAAAAAGTTTCAAACGTGTTAAAAATAATAATCAAAGGCAGTATAGAACTTTTCATAGTTTGTATTAAAAAGTAAATGCTGAGTGAAAAAGCTATTATTATTATTATTATTATTATTATTATTATTATTATTATTATTATTATTATTATTAATAATAATAATAATAATAAGAAGAAGAAGAAGAATACAATAATAACTATTGTTATTCTTCACGTTGTTATTAAAAACAACAACAACAAAACTACAATATTTATAGTAACTTCATTTGGAAATTTTTAATTGCAATTTAACTTTATTTGGAGCACATCTGCAGAAATATGTCATGTACATTTTCATCTCGCGTTTACTCAGTACTCCATACAAAACGATATGGAGCATACTTTGATTTTCCAATATTTATAAATAAACCACGCACTCAATCTCTCCTGAGCTAAACCACGCCCCTGTTACGCAATGGTTGCGCTTACGTAACGTCAACGTCTCAGTGCGGGAGAAACCTCTTGAAACATTGAAGTTCGATGGGGAAGGATGGAACCACAGTCTATGGATGGAACACGTGGAAGAGCAATCTTAATAGTAAGTGTATATGTCACTCACTCGTCAAATTCAATTTTGATTTTGGCCTCCAACGATTATGAAAAAAACCCCAATTAAAATAAAGCGATTATTGCGTAATATCCACCACTCTGCATTCATTCCTCTGCAAAGCTCTATTTTACGTTGAAATCCATAAAATAACAACGTGACGTTTGTAGCATCGGACGTGCTTGATTTATTGAAGTGTATTAGATTCATTCGTGTTTTTAAAAGCACGATGGAGAACTTGTGCTGTTCTGTGAATGCGTTTAGCCTCGAGACTGAACAGAACACAGAAATGTCATCTTTTAATTCAAGGTGCACCTAAATGTTCAAATACGTGCAAAAATGTGTGCAGATGCGGCGCTTAGTGATTATTCACATAATCTCTCTTTTGTTATGTGATAAACGTAAAGAGTGAATGAATATGCGTTACCGGCGTAAATCATATCCGTGTGGCTCTTAAAGTGACCGCTCATATATTCCAACTGCTTATTGTTAATCAAACAAAACAAAATAATTCACTGCAAACTGATAGACGTTTTTAGCTTTAATAAGAAACAAAAGTTTCATATTTATAGTTAAGACTAAGATTAAAGCACCATTTGCTTTATTTGTGTGCTTTTTATTATTATTATTATTTTCAATAATTTTGATTTGATTTTACTTAGTTTGTTGGTAGTTGCCCATTCTTTTATGGTATTGAGAAAAAAGTGAATTCCCTGATCTCTAGTAGCAACCTTAGTTTCAGAAAAAAATTATTTGATTCATTTAAATAAGTCAATCAAAAAGGTTTTGGTCATATGGCCCACTCACAATTGTTTTAAGTAATCGTGATTACAATTTTGATCAAAATAATTGTGATTTTATGATTTTTTTTCCCCCATCGTTGAGCAGCCTTAAATGAATCATTCATTTTGAACTGAAGGTGTATACAGTGAAACACTTATTGAGAGTAAGATCATTTACTGGCAGTTTTAATATCCTATTTATCCATGATCAGCCAAGGTACCAGCACAAAACATGTAATTATGCAATTATAGATTTTGAAATTAATTACAACAAATACTAAGATTTATATCTCAAGGCAACTAGTAATTCAGATTGATTGCCCTGATTGTTGTGAATTAGTTTATGGGATATTCTGAGGATATTATAATTGATAGTGTAAGGTAGTTTCAGAGATGTGTTGTAATGTCATACAACAATAACAATATAATTGTTTGTTTCATTTTTCATGTGATTAATCTGACTATTAATGTTTGTGATTTTTTTTTTTTAAACCCATTGTTAAAGAAAAAAATTTATTTTATCCATGGCTAATTATGTATATCCTTCCTACAGACATCATAATTCACAGAGCAACTACTGCTCTACAGCGACTTCCCTTGAACCCCAGAGAGTATGACAAAATAATCAAGACTTGTCTGGTAGGTGTTTAACTTTAAAATCTCGCAAAATTTCTAATTTATTTCTTTTATGGAAATTGTGGTTGTTTTATTGAGTAAAAGTGCTGACATCCCAATGGGTTTTTAAGGAAGAAAACAAAAGTTATTTGCCAATATCTTTTTTGGGCCCTTTTTTTTTTTAAATTATTTACAGTTCTATACTATGATTTATTTGATAATTTATTACATTTATATTATTCTTAGGACACTGATTTGGAGGAGACTTACACAAGAGGAGTGAATTTGGCCATCTTGAAGTGATGGAAGATGACCTCTCACAGGCAACAAAGAGATGTGTAAACTTTGGCGTCATCCTGGAGAAAACTGTGGTCATGGATGATCTACTGGACTTTTTCCTACTGCTTTTGTGGTACTCTTTGGACTTCTTTACGCGCTGAATATTGAGTACCGAAAAGTGCTAAAATACACATTTGAGGCAGTGCAGAATATCTTTGTAGGACTGCATGGGAGGAAAGTCCACAGAATGCAGTCCCTGAAGAATAAGCTTTTTACTTTTTATGAGTTGTAAGATGCTTACAGAAATGTGCTTTTCGTGTGTACCTTTTGCATTAGAATGTTGTTTGACTAGATGTGACTGCATACTGTGGACTTGTGCGTTTGGAGATTAGGACATGTAGTCTTTTTTTGTTTCCTTAATACCTTAAGAAATGTTAATAGGTAAACTTGCTCAGTTTGTGTGAGCAAGGGACTTTCACCTTACAGTATACTCTTACTGTGCCACTTAGGAACCCAATTTATATTTAGTGGCATTGTTAATGTTTGGTGTAGTTACAGTACCTCGTTTTTGTACTTCAGTGAAGTATTGCAAGATTTTTATTTTCTTTTTTGTGATAGTAACAGCAGTACTATTGATGCTTCTGTTTTGGAGGTTAGTTACTTCAGTGAAGTATTGCAAGAAAATAAATGTTTTGCTAAAATTTGTTTTTGTCATGTGTGTTTGCTCTGGTAACACTTTATTTCTTAGTATTAATTTCCAATAATATTTTTTGGTTCACTTAACTTCTGTCATTTCAGGCTGTTCAGACAAGAAATGTTCAGTTATTACAACTTAAAAAACTGAGCTGTGTGTTTGCTCTGATAACATATTATTTCTTAGTACTAATTTCCTTTAGTATTTTTTTGTTCACTCAACTTATGTCATTTCAGTCCTGCAGACAAGAAATGTTCAGTTGGCACAACTTAAAAAGATTTGTTGTCCTGCAGGTGCAGGTCTCCAGAAAACTATTAATGTTAAGTTGTCTCAACTAGACATTTTTTGTTTCACTGACAAATTATTTTCAGTCAGTGTAGCTGATGTTTTCAAAAGTTGAGTAAACAAGAAAAAACAGAAGGAAATTAGTACTAAGATTTTTTTTGTTGAACTGGCTTAAAATTTTTTACAGTGCAGGGTCTAACTTCAAAAATCATGCAAAACACTTCTAACACCTTCAGATATGTTTCTCTGTGTTGCAAAATAGGTTTTATTCATGCACAGAGTGTAAATTTAAAGTGGGACCAAGATTCAGCTTGCATTGCCTGAACCAACTTTGTTCTGAGCTGAAAAGCTGTTTTCTGACATTTCAGGGTCTAACTTCAAAAATCATGCAAAACACTTCTAACACCTTCAGATATGTTTCTCTGTGTTGCAAAATAGGTTTTATTCATGCATAGAGTGTAAATTTAAAGTGAGACAGAGATTCAGCTTGCATTGCCTGAACCAACTTTTTTCTGCGCTGAAAAGCTGTTTTCTGACATTTCAGGGTCTAACTTCAAAAATCATGCAAAACACTTCTAACACCTTCAGATATGTTTCTCTGTGTTGCAAAATAGCTTTTATTCATGCACAGAGTGTAAATTTAAAGTGGGACCAAGATTCAGCTTGCATTGCCTGAACCAACTTTGTTCTGCGCTGAAAAGCTGTTTTCTGACATTTCAGGGTCTAACTTCAAAAATCATGCAAAACACTTCTAACACCTTCAGATATGTTTCTCTGTGTTGCAAAATAGGTTTTATTCATGCACAGACTGCAAAGTTAAAGTGGGACAGAGATTCAGCTTGCATTGCCTGAACCAACTTTGTTCTGCGCTGAAACGCTGTTTTCTGACATTTGAGGGAACTTCAAAAATCATGCAAAACACTTCTAACACCTTCAGATATGTTTCTCTGTGTTGCAAAATAGCTTTTATTCATGCACAGAGTGTAAATTTAAAGTGGGACCAAGATTCAGCTTGCATTGCCTGAACCAACTTTGTTGTGCGCTGAAAAGCTGTTTTCTGACATTTCATGGTCTAACTTCAAAAATCATGCAAAACACTTCTAACACCTTCAGATATGTTTCTCTGTGTTGCAAAATAGGTTTTATTCATGCACAGACTGCAAAGTTAAAGTGGGACAGAGATTCAGCTTGCATTGCTGGAACCAGCTTTGTTCTGCGCTGAAAAGCTGTTTTCTGACATTTCAGGGTCTAACTTCAAAAATCATGCAAAACACTTCTAACACCTTCAGATATGTTTCTCTGTGTTGCAAAATAGCTTTTATTCATGCACAGACTGCAAAGTTAAAGTGGGACAGAGATTCAGCTTGCATTGCCTGAACCAACTTTGTTCTGAGCTGAAAAGCTGTTTTCTGACATTTCAGGGTCTAACTTCAAAAATCATGCAAAACACTTCTAACACCTTCAGATATGTTTCTCTGTGTTGCAAAATAGGTTTTATTCATGCACAGAGTGTAAATTTAAAGTGGGACCAAGATTCAGCTTGCATTGCCTGAAACAACTTTGTTCTGAGCTGAAAAGCTGTTTTCTGACATTATATGTTTTTCTGTGTTGCAAAATAGCTTTTATTCATGCACAGACTGCAAAGTTAAAGTGGGACCGAGATTCAGCTTGCATTGCCTGAACCAACTTTGTTCTGCGCTGAAAAGCTGTTTTCTGACATTTCAGGGTCTAACTTCAAAAATCATGCAAAACACTTCTAACACCTTCAGATATGTTTCTCTGTGTTGCAAAATAGCTTTTATTCATGCACAGACTGCAAAGTTAAAGTGGGACAGAGATTCAGCTTGCATTGCTGGAACCAGCTTTGTTCTGCGCTGAAAAGCTGTTTTCTGACATTTCAGGGTCTAACTTCAAAAATCATGCAAAACACTTCTAACACCTTCAGATATGTTTCTCTGTGTTGCAAAATAGGTTTTATTCATGCACAGACTGCAAAGTTAAAGTGGGACAGAGATTCAGCTTGCATTGCCTGAACCAACTTTGTTCTGCGCTGAAACGCTGTTTTCTGACATTTCAGGGTCTAACTTCAAAAATCATGCAAAACACTTCTAACACCTTCAGATATGTTTCTCTGTGTTGCAAAATAGCTTTTATTCATGCACAGAGTGTAAATTTAAAGTGGGACCAAGATTCAGCTTGCATTGCCTGAACCAACTTTGTTCTGCACTGAAAAGCTGTTTTCTGACATTTCAGGGTCTAACTTCAAAAATCATGCAAAACACTTCTAACACCTTCAGATATGTTTCTCTGTGTTGCAAAATAGCTTTTATTCATGCACAGAGTGTAAATTTTAAGTGGGACCAAGATTCAGCCTGCATTGCCTGAACCAACTTTGTTCTGCGCTGAAAAGCTGTTTTCTGACATTTCAGGGTCTAACTTCAAAAATCATGCAAAACACTTCTAACACCTTCAGATATGTTTCTCTGTGTTGCAAAATAGCTTTTATTCATGCACAGACTGCAAAGTTAAAGTGGGACCGAGATTCAGCTTGCATTGCCTGAACCAACTTTGTTCTGCGCTGAAAAGCTGTTTTCTGACATTTCATGGTCTAACTTCAAAAATCATGCAAAACACTTCTAACACCTTCAGATATGTTTCTCTGTGTTGCAAAATAGGTTTCATTCATGCACAGACTGCAAAGTTAAAGTGGGACAGAGATTCAGCTTGCATTGCTGGAACCAGCTTTGTTCTGCGCTGAAAAGCTGTTTTCTGACATTTCAGGGTCTAACTTCAAAAATCATGCAAAACACTTCTAACACCTTCAGATATGTTTCTCTGTGTTACAAAATAGGTTTTATTCATGCACAGACTGCAAAGTTAAAGTGGGATAGAGATTCAGCTTGCATTGCCTGAACCAACTTTGTTCTGCGCTGAAACGCTGTTTTCTGACATTTCAGGGTCTAACTTCAAAAATCATGCAAAACACTTCTAACACCTTCAGATATGTTTCTCTGTGTTGCAAAATAGGTTTTATTCATGCACAGAGTGTAAATTTAAAGTGGGACCAAGATTCAGCTTGCATTGCCTGAACCAACTTTGTTCTGAGCTGAAAAGCTGTTTTCTGACATTTCAGGGTCTAACTTCAAAAATCATGCAAAACACTTCTAACACCTTCAGATATGTTTCTCTGTGTTGCAAAATAGGTTTTATTCATGCATAGAGTGTAAATTTAAAGTGAGACAGAGATTCAGCTTGCATTGCCTGAACCAACTTTTTTCTGCGCTGAAAAGCTGTTTTCTGACATTTCAGGGTCTAACTTCAAAAATCATGCAAAACACTTCTAACACCTTCAGATATGTTTCTCTGTGTTGCAAAATAGCTTTTATTCATGCACAGAGTGTAAATTTAAAGTGGGACCAAGATTCAGCTTGCATTGCCTGAACCAACTTTGTTCTGCGCTGAAAAGCTGTTTTCTGACATTTCAGGGTCTAACTTCAAAAATCATGCAAAACACTTCTAACACCTTCAGATATGTTTCTCTGTGTTGCAAAATAGGTTTTATTCATGCACAGACTGCAAAGTTAAAGTGGGACAGAGATTCAGCTTGCATTGCCTGAACCAACTTTGTTCTGCGCTGAAACGCTGTTTTCTGACATTTGAGGGAACTTCAAAAATCATGCAAAACACTTCTAACACCTTCAGATATGTTTCTCTGTGTTGCAAAATAGCTTTTATTCATGCACAGAGTGTAAATTTAAAGTGGGACCAAGATTCAGCTTGCATTGCCTGAACCAACTTTGTTGTGCGCTGAAAAGCTGTTTTCTGACATTTCATGGTCTAACTTCAAAAATCATGCAAAACACTTCTAACACCTTCAGATATGTTTCTCTGTGTTGCAAAATAGGTTTTATTCATGCACAGACTGCAAAGTTAAAGTGGGACAGAGATTCAGCTTGCATTGCTGGAACCAGCTTTGTTCTGCGCTGAAAAGCTGTTTTCTGACATTTCAGGGTCTAACTTCAAAAATCATGCAAAACACTTCTAACACCTTCAGATATGTTTCTCTGTGTTGCAAAATAGCTTTTATTCATGCACAGACTGCAAAGTTAAAGTGGGACAGAGATTCAGCTTGCATTGCCTGAACCAACTTTGTTCTGAGCTGAAAAGCTGTTTTCTGACATTTCAGGGTCTAACTTCAAAAATCATGCAAAACACTTCTAACACCTTCAGATATGTTTCTCTGTGTTGCAAAATAGGTTTTATTCATGCACAGAGTGTAAATTTAAAGTGGGACCAAGATTCAGCTTGCATTGCCTGAAACAACTTTGTTCTGAGCTGAAAAGCTGTTTTCTGACATTATATGTTTTTCTGTGTTGCAAAATAGCTTTTATTCATGCACAGACTGCAAAGTTAAAGTGGGACCGAGATTCAGCTTGCATTGCCTGAACCAACTTTGTTCTGCGCTGAAAAGCTGTTTTCTGACATTTCAGGGTCTAACTTCAAAAATCATGCAAAACACTTCTAACACCTTCAGATATGTTTCTCTGTGTTGCAAAATAGGTTTTATTCATGCACAGACTGCAAAGTTAAAGTGGGACAGAGATTCAGCTTGCATTGCCTGAACCAACTTTGTTCTGCGCTGAAACGCTGTTTTCTGACATTTCAGGGTCTAACTTCAAAAATCATGCAAAACACTTCTAACACCTTCAGATATGTTTCTCTGTGTTGCAAAATAGGTTTTATTCATGCACAGAGTGTAAATTTAAAGTGGGACCAAGATTCAGCTTGCATTGCCTGAACCAACTTTGTTCTGAGCTGAAAAGCTGTTTTCTGACATTTCAGGGTCTAACTTCAAAAATCATGCAAAACACTTCTAACACCTTCAGATATGTTTCTCTGTGTTGCAAAATAGGTTTTATTCATGCATAGAGTGTAAATTTAAAGTGAGACAGAGATTCAGCTTGCATTGCCTGAACCAACTTTTTTCTGCGCTGAAAAGCTGTTTTCTGACATTTCAGGGTCTAACTTCAAAAATCATGCAAAACACTTCTAACACCTTCAGATATGTTTCTCTGTGTTGCAAAATAGCTTTTATTCATGCACAGAGTGTAAATTTAAAGTGGGACCAAGATTCAGCTTGCATTGCCTGAACCAACTTTGTTCTGCGCTGAAAAGCTGTTTTCTGACATTTCAGGGTCTAACTTCAAAAATCATGCAAAACACTTCTAACACCTTCAGATATGTTTCTCTGTGTTGCAAAATAGGTTTTATTCATGCACAGACTGCAAAGTTAAAGTGGGACAGAGATTCAGCTTGCATTGCCTGAACCAACTTTGTTCTGCGCTGAAACGCTGTTTTCTGACATTTGAGGGAACTTCAAAAATCATGCAAAACACTTCTAACACCTTCAGATATGTTTCTCTGTGTTGCAAAATAGCTTTTATTCATGCACAGAGTGTAAATTTAAAGTGGGACCAAGATTCAGCTTGCATTGCCTGAACCAACTTTGTTGTGCGCTGAAAAGCTGTTTTCTGACATTTCATGGTCTAACTTCAAAAATCATGCAAAACACTTCTAACACCTTCAGATATGTTTCTCTGTGTTGCAAAATAGGTTTTATTCATGCACAGACTGCAAAGTTAAAGTGGGACAGAGATTCAGCTTGCATTGCTGGAACCAGCTTTGTTCTGCGCTGAAAAGCTGTTTTCTGACATTTCAGGGTCTAACTTCAAAAATCATGCAAAACACTTCTAACACCTTCAGATATGTTTCTCTGTGTTGCAAAATAGCTTTTATTCATGCACAGACTGCAAAGTTAAAGTGGGACAGAGATTCAGCTTGCATTGCCTGAACCAACTTTGTTCTGAGCTGAAAAGCTGTTTTCTGACATTTCAGGGTCTAACTTCAAAAATCATGCAAAACACTTCTAACACCTTCAGATATGTTTCTCTGTGTTGCAAAATAGGTTTTATTCATGCACAGAGTGTAAATTTAAAGTGGGACCAAGATTCAGCTTGCATTGCCTGAAACAACTTTGTTCTGAGCTGAAAAGCTGTTTTCTGACATTATATGTTTTTCTGTGTTGCAAAATAGCTTTTATTCATGCACAGACTGCAAAGTTAAAGTGGGACCGAGATTCAGCTTGCATTGCCTGAACCAACTTTGTTCTGCGCTGAAAAGCTGTTTTCTGACATTTCAGGGTCTAACTTCAAAAATCATGCAAAACACTTCTAACACCTTCAGATATGTTTCTCTGTGTTGCAAAATAGCTTTTATTCATGCACAGACTGCAAAGTTAAAGTGGGACAGAGATTCAGCTTGCATTGCTGGAACCAGCTTTGTTCTGCGCTGAAAAGCTGTTTTCTGACATTTCAGGGTCTAACTTCAAAAATCATGCAAAACACTTCTAACACCTTCAGATATGTTTCTCTGTGTTGCAAAATAGGTTTTATTCATGCACAGACTGCAAAGTTAAAGTGGGACAGAGATTCAGCTTGCATTGCCTGAACCAACTTTGTTCTGCGCTGAAACGCTGTTTTCTGACATTTCAGGGTCTAACTTCAAAAATCATGCAAAACACTTCTAACACCTTCAGATATGTTTCTCTGTGTTGCAAAATAGCTTTTATTCATGCACAGAGTGTAAATTTAAAGTGGGACCAAGATTCAGCTTGCATTGCCTGAACCAACTTTGTTCTGCACTGAAAAGCTGTTTTCTGACATTTCAGGGTCTAACTTCAAAAATCATGCAAAACACTTCTAACACCTTCAGATATGTTTCTCTGTGTTGCAAAATAGCTTTTATTCATGCACAGAGTGTAAATTTTAAGTGGGACCAAGATTCAGCCTGCATTGCCTGAACCAACTTTGTTCTGCGCTGAAAAGCTGTTTTCTGACATTTCAGGGTCTAACTTCAAAAATCATGCAAAACACTTCTAACACCTTCAGATATGTTTCTCTGTGTTGCAAAATAGCTTTTATTCATGCACAGACTGCAAAGTTAAAGTGGGACCGAGATTCAGCTTGCATTGCCTGAACCAACTTTGTTCTGCGCTGAAAAGCTGTTTTCTGACATTTCATGGTCTAACTTCAAAAATCATGCAAAACACTTCTAACACCTTCAGATATGTTTCTCTGTGTTGCAAAATAGGTTTCATTCATGCACAGACTGCAAAGTTAAAGTGGGACAGAGATTCAGCTTGCATTGCTGGAACCAGCTTTGTTCTGCGCTGAAAAGCTGTTTTCTGACATTTCAGGGTCTAACTTCAAAAATCATGCAAAACACTTCTAACACCTTCAGATATGTTTCTCTGTGTTACAAAATAGGTTTTATTCATGCACAGACTGCAAAGTTAAAGTGGGATAGAGATTCAGCTTGCATTGCCTGAACCAACTTTGTTCTGCGCTGAAACGCTGTTTTCTGACATTTCAGGGTCTAACTTCAAAAATCATGCAAAACACTTCTAACACCTTCAGATATGTTTCTCTGTGTTGCAAAATAGGTTTTATTCATGCACAGAGTGTAAATTTAAAGTGGGACCAAGATTCAGCTTGCATTGCCTGAACCAACTTTGTTCTGAGCTGAAAAGCTGTTTTCTGACATTTCAGGGTCTAACTTCAAAAATCATGCAAAACACTTCTAACACCTTCAGATATGTTTCTCTGTGTTGCAAAATAGGTTTTATTCATGCATAGAGTGTAAATTTAAAGTGAGACAGAGATTCAGCTTGCATTGCCTGAACCAACTTTTTTCTGCGCTGAAAAGCTGTTTTCTGACATTTCAGGGTCTAACTTCAAAAATCATGCAAAACACTTCTAACACCTTCAGATATGTTTCTCTGTGTTGCAAAATAGCTTTTATTCATGCACAGAGTGTAAATTTAAAGTGGGACCAAGATTCAGCTTGCATTGCCTGAACCAACTTTGTTCTGCGCTGAAAAGCTGTTTTCTGACATTTCAGGGTCTAACTTCAAAAATCATGCAAAACACTTCTAACACCTTCAGATATGTTTCTCTGTGTTGCAAAATAGGTTTTATTCATGCACAGACTGCAAAGTTAAAGTGGGACAGAGATTCAGCTTGCATTGCCTGAACCAACTTTGTTCTGCGCTGAAACGCTGTTTTCTGACATTTGAGGGAACTTCAAAAATCATGCAAAACACTTCTAACACCTTCAGATATGTTTCTCTGTGTTGCAAAATAGCTTTTATTCATGCACAGAGTGTAAATTTAAAGTGGGACCAAGATTCAGCTTGCATTGCCTGAACCAACTTTGTTGTGCGCTGAAAAGCTGTTTTCTGACATTTCATGGTCTAACTTCAAAAATCATGCAAAACACTTCTAACACCTTCAGATATGTTTCTCTGTGTTGCAAAATAGGTTTTATTCATGCACAGACTGCAAAGTTAAAGTGGGACAGAGATTCAGCTTGCATTGCTGGAACCAGCTTTGTTCTGCGCTGAAAAGCTGTTTTCTGACATTTCAGGGTCTAACTTCAAAAATCATGCAAAACACTTCTAACACCTTCAGATATGTTTCTCTGTGTTGCAAAATAGCTTTTATTCATGCACAGACTGCAAAGTTAAAGTGGGACAGAGATTCAGCTTGCATTGCCTGAACCAACTTTGTTCTGAGCTGAAAAGCTGTTTTCTGACATTTCAGGGTCTAACTTCAAAAATCATGCAAAACACTTCTAACACCTTCAGATATGTTTCTCTGTGTTGCAAAATAGGTTTTATTCATGCACAGAGTGTAAATTTAAAGTGGGACCAAGATTCAGCTTGCATTGCCTGAAACAACTTTGTTCTGAGCTGAAAAGCTGTTTTCTGACATTATATGTTTTTCTGTGTTGCAAAATAGCTTTTATTCATGCACAGACTGCAAAGTTAAAGTGGGACCGAGATTCAGCTTGCATTGCCTGAACCAACTTTGTTCTGCGCTGAAAAGCTGTTTTCTGACATTTCAGGGTCTAACTTCAAAAATCATGCAAAACACTTCTAACACCTTCAGATATGTTTCTCTGTGTTGCAAAATAGCTTTTATTCATGCACAGACTGCAAAGTTAAAGTGGGACAGAGATTCAGCTTGCATTGCTGGAACCAGCTTTGTTCTGCGCTGAAAAGCTGTTTTCTGACATTTCAGGGTCTAACTTCAAAAATCATGCAAAACACTTCTAACACCTTCAGATATGTTTCTCTGTGTTGCAAAATAGGTTTTATTCATGCACAGACTGCAAAGTTAAAGTGGGACAGAGATTCAGCTTGCATTGCCTGAACCAACTTTGTTCTGCGCTGAAACGCTGTTTTCTGACATTTCAGGGTCTAACTTCAAAAATCATGCAAAACACTTCTAACACCTTCAGATATGTTTCTCTGTGTTGCAAAATAGCTTTTATTCATGCACAGAGTGTAAATTTAAAGTGGGACCAAGATTCAGCTTGCATTGCCTGAACCAACTTTGTTCTGCACTGAAAAGCTGTTTTCTGACATTTCAGGGTCTAACTTCAAAAATCATGCAAAACACTTCTAACACCTTCAGATATGTTTCTCTGTGTTGCAAAATAGCTTTTATTCATGCACAGAGTGTAAATTTTAAGTGGGACCAAGATTCAGCCTGCATTGCCTGAACCAACTTTGTTCTGCGCTGAAAAGCTGTTTTCTGACATTTCAGGGTCTAACTTCAAAAATCATGCAAAACACTTCTAACACCTTCAGATATGTTTCTCTGTGTTGCAAAATAGCTTTTATTCATGCACAGACTGCAAAGTTAAAGTGGGACCGAGATTCAGCTTGCATTGCCTGAACCAACTTTGTTCTGCGCTGAAAAGCTGTTTTCTGACATTTCATGGTCTAACTTCAAAAATCATGCAAAACACTTCTAACACCTTCAGATATGTTTCTCTGTGTTGCAAAATAGGTTTCATTCATGCACAGACTGCAAAGTTAAAGTGGGACAGAGATTCAGCTTGCATTGCTGGAACCAGCTTTGTTCTGCGCTGAAAAGCTGTTTTCTGACATTTCAGGGTCTAACTTCAAAAATCATGCAAAACACTTCTAACACCTTCAGATATGTTTCTCTGTGTTGCAAAATAGGTTTTATTCATGCACAGACTGCAAAGTTAAAGTGGGATAGAGATTCAGCTTGCATTGCCTGAACCAACTTTGTTCTGCGCTGAAACGCTGTTTTCTGACATTTCAGGGTCTAACTTCAAAAATCATGCAAAACACTTCTAACACCTTCAGATATGTTTCTCTGTGTTGCAAAATAGGTTTTATTCATGCACAGACTGCAAAGTTAAAGTGGGATAGAGATTCAGCTTGCATTGCCTGAACCAACTTTGTTCTGCGCTGAAACGCTGTTTTCTGACATTTCAGGGTCTAACTTCAAAAATCATGCAAAACACTTCTAACACCTTCAGATATGTTTCTCTGTGTTGCAAAATAGGTTTTATTCATGCACAGAGTGTAAATTTAAAGTGGGACCAAGATTCAGCTTGCATTGCCTGAACCAACTTTGTTCTGAGCTGAAAAGCTGTTTTCTGACATTTCAGGGTCTAACTTCAAAAATCATGCAAAACACTTCTAACACCTTCAGATATGTTTCTCTGTGTTGCAAAATAGGTTTTATTCATGCACAGAGTGTAAATTTAAAGTGAGACAGAGATTCAGCTTGCATTGCCTGAACCAACTTTTTTCTGCGCTGAAAAGCTGTTTTCTGACATTTCAGGGTCTAACTTCAAAAATCATGCAAAACACTTCTAACACCTTCAGATATGTTTCTCTGTGTTGCAAAATAGCTTTTATTCATGCACAGAGTGTAAATTTAAAGTGGGACCAAGATTCAGCTTGCATTGCCTGAACCAACTTTGTTCTGCGCTGAAAAGCTGTTTTCTGACATTTCAGGGTCTAACTTCAAAAATCATGCAAAACACTTCTAACACCTTCAGATATGTTTCTCTGTGTTGCAAAATAGGTTTTATTCATGCACAGACTGCAAAGTTAAAGTGGGACAGAGATTCAGCTTGCATTGCCTGAACCAACTTTGTTCTGCGCTGAAACGCTGTTTTCTGACATTTGAGGGAACTTCAAAAATCATGCAAAACACTTCTAACACCTTCAGATATGTTTCTCTGTGTTGCAAAATAGCTTTTATTCATGCACAGAGTGTAAATTTAAAGTGGGACCAAGATTCAGCTTGCATTGCCTGAACCAACTTTGTTCTGCGCTGAAAAGCTGTTTTCTGACATTTCATGGTCTAACTTCAAAAATCATGCAAAACACTTCTAACACCTTCAGATATGTTTCTCTGTGTTGCAAAATAGGTTTTATTCATGCACAGACTGCAAAGTTAAAGTGGGACAGAGATTCAGCTTGCATTGCTGGAACCAGCTTTGTTCTGCGCTGAAAAGCTGTTTTCTGACATTTCAGGGTCTAACTTCAAAAATCATGCAAAACACTTCTAACACCTTCAGATATGTTTCTCTGTGTTGCAAAATAGCTTTTATTCATGCACAGACTGCAAAGTTAAAGTGGGACAGAGATTCAGCTTGCATTGCCTGAACCAACTTTGTTCTGAGCTGAAAAGCTGTTTTCTGACATTTCAGGGTCTAACTTCAAAAATCATGCAAAACACTTCTAACACCTTCAGATATGTTTCTCTGTGTTGCAAAATAGGTTTTATTCATGCACAGAGTGTAAATTTAAAGTGGGACCAAGATTCAGCTTGCATTGCCTGAAACAACTTTGTTCTGAGCTGAAAAGCTGTTTTCTGACATTATATGTTTTTCTGTGTTGCAAAATAGCTTTTATTCATGCACAGACTGCAAAGTTAAAGTGGGACCGAGATTCAGCTTGCATTGCCTGAACCAACTTTGTTCTGCGCTGAAAAGCTGTTTTCTGACATTTCAGGGTCTAACTTCAAAAATCATGCAAAACACTTCTAACACCTTCAGATATGGTTCTCTGTGTTGCAAAATAGCTTTTATTCATGCACAGACTGCAAAGTTAAAGTGGGACAGAGATTCAGCTTGCATTGCTGGAACCAGCTTTGTTCTGCGCTGAAAAGCTGTTTTCTGACATTTCAGGGTCTAACTTCAAAAATCATGCAAAACACTTCTAACACCTTCAGATATGTTTCTCTGTGTTGCAAAATAGGTTTTATTCATGCACAGACTGCAAAGTTAAAGTGGGACCAAGATTCAGCTTGCATTGCCTGAACCAACTTTGTTCTGCACTGAAAAGCTGTTTTCTGACATTTCAGGGTCTAACTTCAAAAATCATGCAAAACACTTCTAACACCTTCAGATATGTTTCTCTGTGTTGCAAAATAGCTTTTATTCATGCACAGAGTGTAAATTTTAAGTGGGACCAAGATTCAGCCTGCATTGCCTGAACCAACTTTGTTCTGCGCTGAAAAGCTGTTTTCTGACATTTCAGGGTCTAACTTCAAAAATCATGCAAAACACTTCTAACACCTTCAGATATGTTTCTCTGTGTTGCAAAATAGCTTTTATTCATGCACAGACTGCAAAGTTAAAGTGGGACAGAGATTCAGCTTGCATTGCTGGAACCAGCTTTGTTCTGCGCTGAAAAGCTGTTTTCTGACATTTCAGGGTCTAACTTCAAAAATCATGCAAAACACTTCTAACACCTTCAGATATGTTTCTCTGTGTTGCAAAATAGCTTTTATTCATGCACAGACTGCAAAGTTAAAGTGGGACAGAGATTCAGCTTGCATTGCCTGAACCAACTTTGTTCTGAGCTGAAAAGCTGTTTTCTGACATTTCAGGGTCTAACTTCAAAAATCATACAAAACACTTCTAACACCTTCAGATATGTTTCTCTGTGTTGCAAAATAGGTTTTATTCATGCACAGAGTGTAAATTTAAAGTGGGACCAAGATTCAGCTTGCATTGCCTGAACCAACTTTGTTCTGAGCTGAAAAGCTGTTTTCTGACATTATATGTTTCTCTGTGTTGCAAAATAGCTTTTATTCATGCACAGACTGCAAAGTTAAAGTGGGACCGAGATTCAGCTTGCATTGCCTGAACCAACTTTGTTCTGCGCTGAAAAGCTGTTTTCTGACATTTCAGGGTCTAACTTCAAAAATCATGCAAAACACTTCTAACACCTTCAGATATGTTTCTCTGTGTTGCAAAATAGCTTTTATTCATGCACAGACTGCAAAGTTAAAGTGGGACAGAGATTCAGCTTGCATTGCTGGAACCAGCTTTGTTCTGCGCTGAAAAGCTGTTTTCTGACATTTCAGGGTCTAACTTCAAAAATCATGCAAAACACTTCTAACACCTTCAGATATGTTTCTCTGTGTTGCAAAATAGGTTTTATTCATGCACAGACTGCAAAGTTAAAGTGGGACAGAGATTCAGCTTGCATTGCCTGAACCAACTTTTTTCTGCGCTGAAACGCTGTTTTCTGACATTTCAGGGTCTAACTTCAAAAATCATGCAAAACACTTCTAACACCTTCAGATATGTTTCTCTGTGTTGCAAAATAGCTTTTATTCATGCACAGAGTGTAAATTTAAAGTGAGACAGAGATTCAGCTTGCATTGCCTGAACCAACTTTTTTCTGCGCTGAAAAGCTGTTTTCTGACATTTCAGGGTCTAACTTCAAAAATCATGCAAAACACTTCTAACACCTTCAGATATGTTTCTCTGTGTTGCAAAATAGCTTTTATTCATGCACAGACTGCAAAGTTAACGTGGGACCGAGATTCAGCTTGCATTGCCTGAACCAACTTTGTTCTGCGCTGAAACGCTGTTTTCTGACATTTGAGGGTCTAACTTCAAAAATCATGCAAAACACTTCTAACACCTTCAGACATGTTTCCCTGTGTTGCAAAATAGGTTTTATTCATGCACAGACTGCAAAGTTAAAGTGGGACCGAGATTCAGCTTGCATTGCCTGAACCAACTTTGTTCTGCGCTGAAAAGCTGTTTTCTGACATTTCAGGGTCTAACTTCAAAAATCATGCAAAACACTTCTAACACCTTCAGATATGTTTCTCTGTGTTGCAAAATAGCTTTTATTCATGCACAGAGTGTAAATTTAAAGTGGGACCAAGATTCAGCTTGCATTGCCTGAACCAACTTTGTTCTGCGCTGAAAAGCTGTTTTCTGACATTTCATGGTTTAACTTCAAAAATCATGCAAAACACTTCTAACACCTTCAGATATGTTTCTCTGTGTTGCAAAATAGGTTTTATTCATGCACAGACTGCAAAGTTAAAGTGGGACAGAGATTCAGCTTGCATTGCTGGAACCAGCTTTGTTCTGCGCTGAAAAGCTGTTTTCTGACATTTCAGGGTCTAACTTCAAAAATCATGCAAAACACTTCTAACACCTTCAGATATGTTTCTCTGTGTTGCAAAATAGGTTTTATTCATGCAGAGAGTGTAAATTTAAAGTGAGACAGAGATTCAGCTTGCATTGCCTGAACCAACTTTTTTCTGCGCTGAAAAGCTGTTTTCTGACATTTCAGGGTCTAACTTCAAAAATCATGCAAAACACTTCTAACACCTTCAGATATGTTTCTCTGTGTTGCAAAATAGCTTTTATTCATGCACAGAGTGTAAATTTAAAGTGAGACAGAGATTCAGCTTGCATTGCCTGAACCAACTTTTTTCTGCGCTGAAAAGCTGTTTTCTGACATTTCAGGGTCTAACTTCAAAAATCATGCAAAACACTTCTAACACCTTCAGATATGTTTCTCTGTGTTGTAAAATAGCTTTTATTCATGCACAGAGTGTAAATTTAAAGTGGGACCAAGATTCAGCTTGCATTGCCTGAACCAACTTTGTTCTGCACTGAAAAGCTGTTTTCTGACATTTCAGGGTCTAACTTCAAAAATCATGCAAAACACTTCTAACACCTTCAGATATGTTTCTCTGTGTTGCAAAATAGCTTTTATTCATGCACAGACTGCAAAGTTAAAGTGGGACAGAGATTCAGCTTGCATTGCTGGAACCAGCTTTGTTCTGCGCTGAAAAGCTGTTTTCTGACATTTCAGGGTCTAACTTCAAAAATCATGCAAAACACTTCTAACACCTTCAGATATGTTTCTCTGTGTTGCAAAATAGGTTTTATTCATGCACAGACTGCAAAGTTAAAGTGGGACAGAGATTCAGCTTGCATTGCCTGAACCAACTTTGTTCTGCGCTGAAACGCTGTTTTCTGACATTTCAGGGTCTAACTTCAAAAATCATGCAAAACACTTCTAACACCTTCAGATATGTTTCTCTGTGTTGCAAAATAGCTTTTATTCATGCACAGAGTGTAAATTTAAAGTGGGACCAAGATTCAGCTTGCATTGCCTGAACCAACTTTGTTCTGCGCTGAAAAGCTGTTTTCTGACATTTCAGGGTCTAACTTCAAAAATCATGCAAAACACTTCTAACACCTTCAGATATGTTTCTCTGTGTTGCAAAATAGCTTTTATTCATGCACAGAGTGTAAATTTAAAGTGGGACCAAGATTCAGCTTGCATTGCCTGAACCAACTTTGTTTTGCGCTGAAAAGCTGTTTTCTGACATTTCAGGGTCTAACTTCAAAAATCATGCAAAACACTTCTAACACCTTCAGATATGTTTCTCTGTGTTGCAAAATAGGTTTTATTCATGCACAGACTGCAAAGTTAAAGTGGGACAGAGATTCAGCTTGCATTGCCTGAACCAACTTTGTTCTGCGCTGAAACGCTGTTTTCTGACATTTGAGGGAACTTCAAAAATCATGCAAAACACTTCTAACACCTTCAGATATGTTTCTCTGTGTTGCAAAATAGGTTTTATTCATGCACAGACTGCAAAGTTAAAGTGGGACCAAGATTCAGCTTGCATTGCCTGAACCAACTTTGTTCTGCGCTGAAAAGCTGTTTTCTGACATTTCAGGGTCTAACTTCAAAAATCATGCAAAACACTTCTAACACCTTCAGATATGTTTCTCTGTGTTGCAAAATAGGTTTTATTCATGCACAGACTGCAAAGTTAAAGTGGGACAGAGATTCAGCTTGCATTGCCTGAACCAACTTTGTTCTGCGCTGAAACGCTGTTTTCTGACATTTGAGGGAACTTCAAAAATCATGCAAAACACTTCTAACACCTTCAGATATGTTTCTCTGTGTTGCAAAATAGCTTTTATTCATGCACAGAGTGTAAATTTAAAGTGGGACCAAGATTCAGCTTGCATTGCCTGAACCAACTTTGTTGTGCGCTGAAAAGCTGTTTTCTGACATTTCATGGTCTAACTTCAAAAATCATGCAAAACACTTCTAACACCTTCAGATATGTTTCTCTGTGTTGCAAAATAGGTTTTATTCATGCACAGACTGCAAAGTTAAAGTGGGACAGAGATTCAGCTTGCATTGCTGGAACCAGCTTTGTTCTGCGCTGAGAAGCTGTTTTCTGACATTTCAGGGTCTAACTTCAAAAATCATGCAAAACACTTCTAACACCTTCAGATATGTTTCTCTGTGTTGCAAAATAGCTTTTATTCATGCACAGACTGCAAAGTTAAAGTGGGACAGAGATTCAGCTTGCATTGCCTGAACCAACTTTGTTCTGAGCTGAAAAGCTGTTTTCTGACATTTCAGGGTCTAACTTCAAAAATCATGCAAAACACTTCTAACACCTTCAGATATGTTTCTCTGTGTTGCAAAATAGGTTTTATTCATGCACAGAGTGTAAATTTAAAGTGGGACCAAGATTCAGCTTGCATTGCCTGAAACAACTTTGTTCTGAGCTGAAAAGCTGTTTTCTGACATTATATGTTTTTCTGTGTTGCAAAATAGCTTTTATTCATGCACAGACTGCAAAGTTAAAGTGGGACCGAGATTCAGCTTGCATTGCCTGAACCAACTTTGTTCTGCGCTGAAAAGCTGTTTTCTGACATTTCAGGGTCTAACTTCAAAAATCATGCAAAACACTTCTAACACCTTCAGATATGTTTCTCTGTGTTGCAAAATAGGTTTTATTCATGCACAGACTGCAAAGTTAAAGTGGGACAGAGATTCAGCTTGCATTGCCTGAACCAACTTTGTTCTGCGCTGAAACGCTGTTTTCTGACATTTCAGGGTCTAACTTCAAAAATCATGCAAAACACTTCTAACACCTTCAGATATGTTTCTCTGTGTTGCAAAATAGCTTTTATTCATGCACAGAGTGTAAATTTAAAGTGGGACCAAGATTCAGCTTGCATTGCATGAAACCAACTTTGTTCTGCACTGAAAAGCTGTTTTCTGACATTTCAGGGTCTAACTTCAAAAATCATGCAAAACACTTCTAACACCTTCAGATATGTTTCTCTGTGTTGCAAAATAGCTTTTATTCATGCACAGAGTGTAAATTTTAAGTGGGACCAAGATTCAGCCTGCATTGCCTGAACCAACTTTGTTCTGCGCTGAAAAGCTGTTTTCTGACATTTCAGGGTCTAACTTCAAAAATCATGCAAAACACTTCTAACACCTTCAGATATGTTTCTCTGTGTTGCAAAATAGCTTTTATTCATGCACAGACTGCAAAGTTAAAGTGGGACCGAGATTCAGCTTGCATTGCCTGAACCAACTTTGTTCTGCGCTGAAAAGCTGTTTTCTGACATTTCATGGTCTAACTTCAAAAATCATGCAAAACACTTCTAACACCTTCAGATATGTTTCTCTGTGTTGCAAAATAGGTTTCATTCATGCACAGACTGCAAAGTTAAAGTGGGACAGAGATTCAGCTTGCATTGCTGGAACCAGCTTTGTTCTGCGCTGAAAAGCTGTTTTCTGACATTTCAGGGTCTAACTTCAAAAATCATGCAAAACACTTCTAACACCTTCAGATATGTTTCTCTGTGTTGCAAAATAGGTTTTATTCATGCACAGACTGCAAAGTTAAAGTGGGATAGAGATTCAGCTTGCATTGCCTGAACCAACTTTGTTCTGCGCTGAAACGCTGTTTTCTGACATTTCAGGGTCTAACTTCAAAAATCATGCAAAACACTTCTAACACCTTCAGATATGTTTCTCTGTGTTGCAAAATAGGTTTTATTCATGCACAGACTGCAAAGTTAAAGTGGGATAGAGATTCAGCTTGCATTGCCTGAACCAACTTTGTTCTGCGCTGAAACGCTGTTTTCTGACATTTCAGGGTCTAACTTCAAAAATCATGCAAAACACTTCTAACACCTTCAGATATGTTTCTCTGTGTTGCAAAATAGGTTTTATTCATGCACAGAGTGTAAATTTAAAGTGGGACCAAGATTCAGCTTGCATTGCCTGAACCAACTTTGTTCTGAGCTGAAAAGCTGTTTTCTGACATTTCAGGGTCTAACTTCAAAAATCATGCAAAACACTTCTAACACCTTCAGATATGTTTCTCTGTGTTGCAAAATAGGTTTTATTCATGCACAGAGTGTAAATTTAAAGTGAGACAGAGATTCAGCTTGCATTGCCTGAACCAACTTTTTTCTGCGCTGAAAAGCTGTTTTCTGACATTTCAGGGTCTAACTTCAAAAATCATGCAAAACACTTCTAACACCTTCAGATATGTTTCTCTGTGTTGCAAAATAGCTTTTATTCATGCACAGAGTGTAAATTTAAAGTGGGACCAAGATTCAGCTTGCATTGCCTGAACCAACTTTGTTCTGCGCTGAAAAGCTGTTTTCTGACATTTCAGGGTCTAACTTCAAAAATCATGCAAAACACTTCTAACACCTTCAGATATGTTTCTCTGTGTTGCAAAATAGGTTTTATTCATGCACAGACTGCAAAGTTAAAGTGGGACAGAGATTCAGCTTGCATTGCCTGAACCAACTTTGTTCTGCGCTGAAACGCTGTTTTCTGACATTTGAGGGAACTTCAAAAATCATGCAAAACACTTCTAACACCTTCAGATATGTTTCTCTGTGTTGCAAAATAGCTTTTATTCATGCACAGAGTGTAAATTTAAAGTGGGACCAAGATTCAGCTTGCATTGCCTGAACCAACTTTGTTGTGCGCTGAAAAGCTGTTTTCTGACATTTCATGGTCTAACTTCAAAAATCATGCAAAACACTTCTAACACCTTCAGATATGTTTCTCTGTGTTGCAAAATAGCTTTTATTCATGCACAGACTGCAAAGTTAAAGTGGGACAGAGATTCAGCTTGCATTGCTGGAACCAGCTTTGTTCTGCGCTGAAAAGCTGTTTTCTGACATTTCAGGGTCTAACTTCAAAAATCATGCAAAACACTTCTAACACCTTCAGATATGTTTCTCTGTGTTGCAAAATAGCTTTTATTCATGCACAGACTGCAAAGTTAAAGTGGGACAGAGATTCAGCTTGCATTGCCTGAACCAACTTTGTTCTGAGCTGAAAAGCTGTTTTCTGACATTTCAGGGTCTAACTTCAAAAATCATGCAAAACACTTCTAACACCTTCAGATATGTTTCTCTGTGTTGCAAAATAGGTTTTATTCATGCACAGAGTGTAAATTTAAAGTGGGACCAAGATTCAGCTTGCATTGCCTGAAACAACTTTGTTCTGAGCTGAAAAGCTGTTTTCTGACATTATATGTTTTTCTGTGTTGCAAAATAGCTTTTATTCATGCACAGACTGCAAAGTTAAAGTGGGACCGAGATTCAGCTTGCATTGCCTGAACCAACTTTGTTCTGCGCTGAAAAGCTGTTTTCTGACATTTCAGGGTCTAACTTCAAAAATCATGCAAAACACTTCTAACACCTTCAGATATGTTTCTCTGTGTTGCAAAATAGGTTTTATTCATGCACAGACTGCAAAGTTAAAGTGGGACAGAGATTCAGCTTGCATTGCCTGAACCAACTTTGTTCTGCGCTGAAACGCTGTTTTCTGACATTTCAGGGTCTAACTTCAAAAATCATGCAAAACACTTCTAACACCTTCAGATATGTTTCTCTGTGTTGCAAAATAGCTTTTATTCATGCACAGAGTGTAAATTTAAAGTGGGACCAAGATTCAGCTTGCATTGCCTGAACCAACTTTGTTCTGCACTGAAAAGCTGTTTTCTGACATTTCAGGGTCTAACTTCAAAAATCATGCAAAACACTTCTAACACCTTCAGATATGTTTCTCTGTGTTGCAAAATAGCTTTTATTCATGCACAGAGTGTAAATTTTAAGTGGGACCAAGATTCAGCCTGCATTGCCTGAACCAACTTTGTTCTGCGCTGAAAAGCTGTTTTCTGACATTTCAGGGTCTAACTTCAAAAATCATGCAAAACACTTCTAACACCTTCAGATATGTTTCTCTGTGTTGCAAAATAGCTTTTATTCATGCACAGACTGCAAAGTTAAAGTGGGACCGAGATTCAGCTTGCATTGCCTGAACCAACTTTGTTCTGCGCTGAAACGCTGTTTTCTGACATTTGAGGGAACTTCAAAAATCATGCAAAACACTTCTAACACCTTCAGATATGTTTCTCTGTGTTGCAAAATAGGTTTTATTCATGCACAGACTGCAAAGTTAAAGTGGGACCAAGATTCAGCTTGCATTGCCTGAACCAACTTTGTTCTGCGCTGAAAAGCTGTTTTCTGACATTTCAGGGTCTAACTTCAAAAATCATGCAAAACACTTCTAACACCTTCAGATATGTTTCTCTGTGTTGCAAAATAGGTTTTATTCATGCACAGACTGCAAAGTTAAAGTGGGACAGAGATTCAGCTTGCATTGCCTGAACCAACTTTGTTCTGCGCTGAAACGCTGTTTTCTGACATTTGAGGGAACTTCAAAAATCATGCAAAACACTTCTAACACCTTCAGATATGTTTCTCTGTGTTGCAAAATAGCTTTTATTCATGCACAGAGTGTAAATTTAAAGTGGGACCAAGATTCAGCTTGCATTGCCTGAACCAACTTTGTTGTGCGCTGAAAAGCTGTTTTCTGACATTTCATGGTCTAACTTCAAAAATCATGCAAAACACTTCTAACACCTTCAGATATGTTTCTCTGTGTTGCAAAATAGGTTTTATTCATGCACAGACTGCAAAGTTAAAGTGGGACAGAGATTCAGCTTGCATTGCTGGAACCAGCTTTGTTCTGCGCTGAAAAGCTGTTTTCTGACATTTCAGGGTCTAACTTCAAAAATCATGCAAAACACTTCTAACACCTTCAGATATGTTTCTCTGTGTTGCAAAATAGCTTTTATTCATGCACAGACTGCAAAGTTAAAGTGGGACAGAGATTCAGCTTGCATTGCCTGAACCAACTTTGTTCTGAGCTGAAAAGCTGTTTTCTGACATTTCAGGGTCTAACTTCAAAAATCATGCAAAACACTTCTAACACCTTCAGATATGTTTCTCTGTGTTGCAAAATAGGTTTTATTCATGCACAGAGTGTAAATTTAAAGTGGGACCAAGATTCAGCTTGCATTGCCTGAAACAACTTTGTTCTGAGCTGAAAAGCTGTTTTCTGACATTATATGTTTTTCTGTGTTGCAAAATAGCTTTTATTCATGCACAGACTGCAAAGTTAAAGTGGGACCGAGATTCAGCTTGCATTGCCTGAACCAACTTTGTTCTGCGCTGAAAAGCTGTTTTCTGACATTTCAGGGTCTAACTTCAAAAATCATGCAAAACACTTCTAACACCTTCAGATATGTTTCTCTGTGTTGCAAAATAGCTTTTATTCATGCACAGACTGCAAAGTTAAAGTGGGACAGAGATTCAGCTTGCATTGCTGGAACCAGCTTTGTTCTGCGCTGAAAAGCTGTTTTCTGACATTTCAGGGTCTAACTTCAAAAATCATGCAAAACACTTCTAACACCTTCAGATATGTTTCTCTGTGTTGCAAAATAGGTTTTATTCATGCACAGACTGCAAAGTTAAAGTGGGACAGAGATTCAGCTTGCATTGCCTGAACCAACTTTGTTCTGCGCTGAAACGCTGTTTTCTGACATTTCAGGGTCTAACTTCAAAAATCATGCAAAACACTTCTAACACCTTCAGATATGTTTCTCTGTGTTGCAAAATAGCTTTTATTCATGCACAGAGTGTAAATTTAAAGTGGGACCAAGATTCAGCTTGCATTGCCTGAACCAACTTTGTTCTGCACTGAAAAGCTGTTTTCTGACATTTCAGGGTCTAACTTCAAAAATCATGCAAAACACTTCTAACACCTTCAGATATGTTTCTCTGTGTTGCAAAATAGCTTTTATTCATGCACAGAGTGTAAATTTTAAGTGGGACCAAGATTCAGCCTGCATTGCCTGAACCAACTTTGTTCTGCGCTGAAAAGCTGTTTTCTGACATTTCAGGGTCTAACTTCAAAAATCATGCAAAACACTTCTAACACCTTCAGATATGTTTCTCTGTGTTGCAAAATAGCTTTTATTCATGCACAGACTGCAAAGTTAAAGTGGGACCGAGATTCAGCTTGCATTGCCTGAACCAACTTTGTTCTGCGCTGAAACGCTGTTTTCTGACATTTGAGGGAACTTCAAAAATCATGCAAAACACTTCTAACACCTTCAGATATGTTTCTCTGTGTTGCAAAATAGGTTTTATTCATGCACAGACTGCAAAGTTAAAGTGGGACCAAGATTCAGCTTGCATTGCCTGAACCAACTTTGTTCTGCGCTGAAAAGCTGTTTTCTGACATTTCAGGGTCTAACTTCAAAAATCATGCAAAACACTTCTAACACCTTCAGATATGTTTCTCTGTGTTGCAAAATAGGTTTTATTCATGCACAGACTGCAAAGTTAAAGTGGGACAGAGATTCAGCTTGCATTGCCTGAACCAACTTTGTTCTGCGCTGAAACGCTGTTTTCTGACATTTGAGGGAACTTCAAAAATCATGCAAAACACTTCTAACACCTTCAGATATGTTTCTCTGTGTTGCAAAATAGCTTTTATTCATGCACAGAGTGTAAATTTAAAGTGGGACCAAGATTCAGCTTGCATTGCCTGAACCAACTTTGTTGTGCGCTGAAAAGCTGTTTTCTGACATTTCATGGTCTAACTTCAAAAATCATGCAAAACACTTCTAACACCTTCAGATATGTTTCTCTGTGTTGCAAAATAGGTTTTATTCATGCACAGACTGCAAAGTTAAAGTGGGACAGAGATTCAGCTTGCATTGCTGGAACCAGCTTTGTTCTGCGCTGAAAAGCTGTTTTCTGACATTTCAGGGTCTAACTTCAAAAATCATGCAAAACACTTCTAACACCTTCAGATATGTTTCTCTGTGTTGCAAAATAGCTTTTATTCATGCACAGACTGCAAAGTTAAAGTGGGACAGAGATTCAGCTTGCATTGCCTGAACCAACTTTGTTCTGAGCTGAAAAGCTGTTTTCTGACATTTCAGGGTCTAACTTCAAAAATCATGCAAAACACTTCTAACACCTTCAGATATGTTTCTCTGTGTTGCAAAATAGGTTTTATTCATGCACAGAGTGTAAATTTAAAGTGGGACCAAGATTCAGCTTGCATTGCCTGAAACAACTTTGTTCTGAGCTGAAAAGCTGTTTTCTGACATTATATGTTTTTCTGTGTTGCAAAATAGCTTTTATTCATGCACAGACTGCAAAGTTAAAGTGGGACCGAGATTCAGCTTGCATTGCCTGAACCAACTTTGTTCTGCGCTGAAAAGCTGTTTTCTGACATTTCAGGGTCTAACTTCAAAAATCATGCAAAACACTTCTAACACCTTCAGATATGTTTCTCTGTGTTGCAAAATAGCTTTTATTCATGCACAGACTGCAAAGTTAAAGTGGGACAGAGATTCAGCTTGCATTGCTGGAACCAGCTTTGTTCTGCGCTGAAAAGCTGTTTTCTGACATTTCAGGGTCTAACTTCAAAAATCATGCAAAACACTTCTAACACCTTCAGATATGTTTCTCTGTGTTGCAAAATAGGTTTTATTCATGCACAGACTGCAAAGTTAAAGTGGGACAGAGATTCAGCTTGCATTGCCTGAACCAACTTTGTTCTGCGCTGAAACGCTGTTTTCTGACATTTCAGGGTCTAACTTCAAAAATCATGCAAAACACTTCTAACACCTTCAGATATGTTTCTCTGTGTTGCAAAATAGCTTTTATTCATGCACAGAGTGTAAATTTAAAGTGGGACCAAGATTCAGCTTGCATTGCATGAAACCAACTTTGTTCTGCACTGAAAAGCTGTTTTCTGACATTTCAGGGTCTAACTTCAAAAATCATGCAAAACACTTCTAACACCTTCAGATATGTTTCTCTGTGTTGCAAAATAGCTTTTATTCATGCACAGAGTGTAAATTTTAAGTGGGACCAAGATTCAGCCTGCATTGCCTGAACCAACTTTGTTCTGCGCTGAAAAGCTGTTTTCTGACATTTCAGGGTCTAACTTCAAAAATCATGCAAAACACTTCTAACACCTTCAGATATGTTTCTCTGTGTTGCAAAATAGCTTTTATTCATGCACAGACTGCAAAGTTAAAGTGGGACCGAGATTCAGCTTGCATTGCCTGAACCAACTTTGTTCTGCGCTGAAAAGCTGTTTTCTGACATTTCATGGTCTAACTTCAAAAATCATGCAAAACACTTCTAACACCTTCAGATATGTTTCTCTGTGTTGCAAAATAGGTTTCATTCATGCACAGACTGCAAAGTTAAAGTGGGACAGAGATTCAGCTTGCATTGCTGGAACCAGCTTTGTTCTGCGCTGAAAAGCTGTTTTCTGACATTTCAGGGTCTAACTTCAAAAATCATGCAAAACACTTCTAACACCTTCAGATATGTTTCTCTGTGTTGCAAAATAGGTTTTATTCATGCACAGACTGCAAAGTTAAAGTGGGATAGAGATTCAGCTTGCATTGCCTGAACCAACTTTGTTCTGCGCTGAAACGCTGTTTTCTGACATTTCAGGGTCTAACTTCAAAAATCATGCAAAACACTTCTAACACCTTCAGATATGTTTCTCTGTGTTGCAAAATAGGTTTTATTCATGCACAGACTGCAAAGTTAAAGTGGGATAGAGATTCAGCTTGCATTGCCTGAACCAACTTTGTTCTGCGCTGAAACGCTGTTTTCTGACATTTCAGGGTCTAACTTCAAAAATCATGCAAAACACTTCTAACACCTTCAGATATGTTTCTCTGTGTTGCAAAATAGGTTTTATTCATGCACAGAGTGTAAATTTAAAGTGGGACCAAGATTCAGCTTGCATTGCCTGAACCAACTTTGTTCTGAGCTGAAAAGCTGTTTTCTGACATTTCAGGGTCTAACTTCAAAAATCATGCAAAACACTTCTAACACCTTCAGATATGTTTCTCTGTGTTGCAAAATAGGTTTTATTCATGCACAGAGTGTAAATTTAAAGTGAGACAGAGATTCAGCTTGCATTGCCTGAACCAACTTTTTTCTGCGCTGAAAAGCTGTTTTCTGACATTTCAGGGTCTAACTTCAAAAATCATGCAAAACACTTCTAACACCTTCAGATATGTTTCTCTGTGTTGCAAAATAGCTTTTATTCATGCACAGAGTGTAAATTTAAAGTGGGACCAAGATTCAGCTTGCATTGCCTGAACCAACTTTGTTCTGCGCTGAAAAGCTGTTTTCTGACATTTCAGGGTCTAACTTCAAAAATCATGCAAAACACTTCTAACACCTTCAGATATGTTTCTCTGTGTTGCAAAATAGGTTTTATTCATGCACAGACTGCAAAGTTAAAGTGGGACAGAGATTCAGCTTGCATTGCCTGAACCAACTTTGTTCTGCGCTGAAACGCTGTTTTCTGACATTTGAGGGAACTTCAAAAATCATGCAAAACACTTCTAACACCTTCAGATATGTTTCTCTGTGTTGCAAAATAGCTTTTATTCATGCACAGAGTGTAAATTTAAAGTGGGACCAAGATTCAGCTTGCATTGCCTGAACCAACTTTGTTGTGCGCTGAAAAGCTGTTTTCTGACATTTCATGGTCTAACTTCAAAAATCATGCAAAACACTTCTAACACCTTCAGATATGTTTCTCTGTGTTGCAAAATAGCTTTTATTCATGCACAGACTGCAAAGTTAAAGTGGGACAGAGATTCAGCTTGCATTGCTGGAACCAGCTTTGTTCTGCGCTGAAAAGCTGTTTTCTGACATTTCAGGGTCTAACTTCAAAAATCATGCAAAACACTTCTAACACCTTCAGATATGTTTCTCTGTGTTGCAAAATAGCTTTTATTCATGCACAGACTGCAAAGTTAAAGTGGGACAGAGATTCAGCTTGCATTGCCTGAACCAACTTTGTTCTGAGCTGAAAAGCTGTTTTCTGACATTTCAGGGTCTAACTTCAAAAATCATGCAAAACACTTCTAACACCTTCAGATATGTTTCTCTGTGTTGCAAAATAGGTTTTATTCATGCACAGAGTGTAAATTTAAAGTGGGACCAAGATTCAGCTTGCATTGCCTGAAACAACTTTGTTCTGAGCTGAAAAGCTGTTTTCTGACATTATATGTTTTTCTGTGTTGCAAAATAGCTTTTATTCATGCACAGACTGCAAAGTTAAAGTGGGACCGAGATTCAGCTTGCATTGCCTGAACCAACTTTGTTCTGCGCTGAAAAGCTGTTTTCTGACATTTCAGGGTCTAACTTCAAAAATCATGCAAAACACTTCTAACACCTTCAGATATGTTTCTCTGTGTTGCAAAATAGCTTTTATTCATGCACAGACTGCAAAGTTAAAGTGGGACAGAGATTCAGCTTGCATTGCTGGAACCAGCTTTGTTCTGCGCTGAAAAGCTGTTTTCTGACATTTCAGGGTCTAACTTCAAAAATCATGCAAAACACTTCTAACACCTTCAGATATGTTTCTCTGTGTTGCAAAATAGGTTTTATTCATGCACAGACTGCAAAGTTAAAGTGGGACAGAGATTCAGCTTGCATTGCCTGAACCAACTTTGTTCTGCGCTGAAACGCTGTTTTCTGACATTTCAGGGTCTAACTTCAAAAATCATGCAAAACACTTCTAACACCTTCAGATATGTTTCTCTGTGTTGCAAAATAGCTTTTATTCATGCACAGAGTGTAAATTTAAAGTGGGACCAAGATTCAGCTTGCATTGCCTGAACCAACTTTGTTCTGCACTGAAAAGCTGTTTTCTGACATTTCAGGGTCTAACTTCAAAAATCATGCAAAACACTTCTAACACCTTCAGATATGTTTCTCTGTGTTGCAAAATAGCTTTTATTCATGCACAGAGTGTAAATTTTAAGTGGGACCAAGATTCAGCCTGCATTGCCTGAACCAACTTTGTTCTGCGCTGAAAAGCTGTTTTCTGACATTTCAGGGTCTAACTTCAAAAATCATGCAAAACACTTCTAACACCTTCAGATATGTTTCTCTGTGTTGCAAAATAGGTTTTATTCATGCACAGACTGCAAATTTAAAGTGGGATAGAGATTCAGCTTGCATTGCCTGAACCAACTTTGTTCTGCGCTGAAACGCTGTTTTCTGACATTTCAGGGTCGAACTTCAAAAATCATGCAAAACACTTCTAACACCTTCAGATATGTTTCTCTGTGTTGCAAAATAGGTTTTATTCATGCACAGACTGCAAAGTTAAAGTGGGATAGAGATTCAGCTTGCATTGCCTGAACCAACTTTGTTCTGCGCTGAAACGCTGTTTTCTGACATTTCAGGGTCTAACTTCAAAAATCATGCAAAACACTTCTAACACCTTCAGATATGTTTCTCTGTGTTGCAAAATAGGTTTTATTCATGCACAGAGTGTAAATTTAAAGTGGGACCAAGATTCAGCTTGCATTGCCTGAACCAACTTTGTTCTGAGCTGAAAAGCTGTTTTCTGACATTTCAGGGTCTAACTTCAAAAATCATGCAAAACACTTCTAACACCTTCAGATATGTTTCTCTGTGTTGCAAAATAGGTTTTATTCATGCACAGAGTGTAAATTTAAAGTGAGACAGAGATTCAGCTTGCATTGCCTGAACCAACTTTTTTCTGCGCTGAAAAGCTGTTTTCTGACATTTCAGGGTCTAACTTCAAAAATCATGCAAAACACTTCTAACACCTTCAGATATGTTTCTCTGTGTTGCAAAATAGCTTTTATTCATCCACAGAGTGTAAATTTAAAGTGGGACCAAGATTCAGCTTGCATTGCCTGAACCAACTTTGTTCTGCGCTGAAAAGCTGTTTTCTGACATTTCAGGGTCTAACTTCAAAAATCATGCAAAACACTTCTAACACCTTCAGATATGTTTCTCTGTGTTGCAAAATAGCTTTTATTCATGCACAGAGTGTCAATTTAAAGTGAGACAGAGATTCAGCTTGCATTGCCTGAACCAACTTTTTTCTGCGCTGAAAAGCTGTTTTCTGACATTTCAGGGTCTAACTTCAAAAATCATGCAAAACACTTCTAACACCTTCAGATATGTTTCTCTGTGTTGCAAAATAGGTTTTATTCATGCACAGAGTGTAAATTTAAAGTGAGACAGAGATTCAGCTTGCATTGCCTGAACCAACTTTTTTCTGCGCTGAAAAGCTGTTTTCTGACATTTCAGGGTCTAACTTCAAAAATCATGCAAAACACTTCTAACACCTTCAGATATGTTTCTCTGTGTTGCAAAATAGCTTTTATTCATCCACAGAGTGTAAATTTAAAGTGGGACCGAGATTCAGCTTGCATTGCCTGAACCAACTTTGTTCTGCGCTGAAAAGCTGTTTTCTGACATTTCAGGGTCTAACTTCAAAAATCATGCAAAACACTTCTAACACCTTCAGATATGTTTCTCTGTGTTGCAAAATAGCTTTTATTCATGCACAGACTGCAAAGTTAAAGTGGGACAGAGATTCAGCTTGCATTGCTGGAACCAGCTTTGTTCTGCGCTGAAAAGCTGTTTTCTGACATTTCAGGGTCTAACTTCAAAAATCATGCAAAACACTTCTAACACCTTCAGATATGTTTCTCTGTGTTGCAAAATAGGTTTTATTCATGCACAGACTGCAAAGTTAAAGTGGGACCGAGATTCAGCTTGCATTGCCTGAACCAACTTTGTTCTGCGCTGAAAAGCTGTTTTCTGACATTTCAGGGTCTAACTTCAAAAATCATGCAAAACACTTCTAACACCTTCAGATATGTTTCTCTGTGTTGCAAAATAGCTTTTATTCATGCACAGAGTGTAAATTTAAAGTGGGACCAAGATTCAGCTTGCATTGCCTGAACCAACTTTGTTCTGCGCTGAAAAGCTGTTTTCTGACATTTCATGGTTTAACTTCAAAAATCATGCAAAACACTTCTAACACCTTCAGATATGTTTCTCTGTGTTGCAAAATAGGTTTTATTCATGCACAGACTGCAAAGTTAAAGTGGGACAGAGATTCAGCTTGCATTGCTGGAACCAGCTTTGTTCTGCGCTGAAAAGCTGTTTTCTGACATTTCAGGGTCTAACTTCAAAAATCATGCAAAACACTTCTAACACCTTCAGATATGTTTCTCTGTGTTGCAAAATAGCTTTTATTCATGCACAGAGTGTCAATTTAAAGTGAGACAGAGATTCAGCTTGCATTGCCTGAACCAACTTTTTTCTGCGCTGAAAAGCTGTTTTCTGACATTTCAGGGTCTAACTTCAAAAATCATGCAAAACACTTCTAACACCTTCAGATATGTTTCTCTGTGTTGCAAAATAGCTTTTATTCATGCACAGAGTGTCAATTTAAAGTGAGACAGAGATTCAGCTTGCATTGCCTGAACCAACTTTTTTCTGCGCTGAAAAGCTGTTTTCTGACATTTCAGGGTCTAACTTCAAAAATCATGCAAAACACTTCTAACACCTTCAGATATGTTTCTCTGTGTTGCAAAATAGCTTTTATTCATGCACAGAGTGTCAATTTAAAGTGAGACAGAGATTCAGCTTGCATTGCCTGAACCAACTTTTTTCTGCGCTGAAAAGCTGTTTTCTGACATTTCAGGGTCTAACTTCAAAAATCATGCAAAACACTTCTAACACCTTCAGATATGTTTCTCTGTGTTGCAAAATAGCTTTTATTCATGCACAGACTGCAAAGTTAAAGTGGGACCGAGATTCAGCTTGCATTGCCTGAACCAACTTTGTTCTGCGCTGAAACGCTGTTTTCTGACATTTGAGGGTCTAACTTCAAAAATCATGCAAAACACTTCTAACACCTTCAGACATGTTTCCCTGTGTTGCAAAATAGGTTTTATTCATGCACAGAGTGTAAATTTAAAGTGAGACAGAGATTCAGCTTGCATTGCCTGAACCAACTTTTTTCTGCACTGAAAAGCTGTTTTCTGACATTTCAGGGTCTAACTTCAAAAATCATGCAAAACACTTCTAACACCTTCAGATATGTTTCTCTGTGTTGCAAAATAGCTTTTATTCATGCACAGACTGCAAAGTTAAAGTGGGACAGAGATTCAGCTTGCATTGCTGGAACCAGCTTTGTTCTGCGCTGAAAAGCTGTTTTCTGACATTTCAGGGTCTAACTTCAAAAATCATGCAAAACACTTCTAACACCTTCAGATATGTTTCTCTGTGTTGCAAAATAGGTTTTATTCATGCACAGACTGCAAAGTTAAAGTGGGACAGAGATTCAGCTTGCATTGCTGGAACCAGCTTTGTTCTGCGCTGAAAAGCTGTTTTCTGACATTTCAGGGTCTAACTTCAAAAATCATGCAAAACACTTCTAACACCTTCAGATATGTTTCTCTGTGTTGCAAAATAGGTTTTATTCATGCACAGACTGCAAAGTTAAAGTGGGACAGAGATTCAGCTTGCATTGCCTGAACCAACTTTGTTCTGCGCTGAAACGCTGTTTTCTGACATTTCAGGGTCTAACTTCAAAAATCATGCAAAACACTTCTAACACCTTCAGATATGTTTCTCTGTGTTGCAAAATAGCTTTTATTCATGCACAGAGTGTAAATTTAAAGTGGGACCAAGATTCAGCTTGCATTGCCTGAACCAACTTTGTTCTGCGCTGAAAAGCTGTTTTCTGACATTTCAGGGTCTAACTTCAAAAATCATGCAAAACACTTCTAACACCTTCAGATATGTTTCTCTGTGTTGCAAAATAGCTTTTATTCATGCACAGAGTGTAAATTTAAAGTGGGACCAAGATTCAGCTTGCATTGCCTGAACCAACTTTGTTTTGCGCTGAAAAGCTGTTTTCTGACATTTCAGGGTCTAACTTCAAAAATCATGCAAAACACTTCTAACACCTTCAGATATGTTTCTCTGTGTTGCAAAATAGGTTTTATTCATGCACAGACTGCAAAGTTAAAGTGGGACAGAGATTCAGCTTGCATTGCCTGAACCAACTTTGTTCTGCGCTGAAACGCTGTTTTCTGACATTTGAGGGAACTTCAAAAATCATGCAAAACACTTCTAACACCTTCAGATATGTTTCTCTGTGTTGCAAAATAGCTTTTATTCATGCACAGAGTGTAAATTTAAAGTGGGACCAAGATTCAGCTTGCATTGCCTGAACCAACTTTGTTCTGCGCTGAAAAGCTGTTTTCTGACATTTCAGGGTCTAACTTCAAAAATCATGCAAAACACTTCTAACACCTTCAGATATGTTTCTCTGTGTTGCAAAATAGGTTTTATTCATGCACAGACTGCAAAGTTAAAGTGGGACAGAGATTCAGCTTGCATTGCCTGAACCAACTTTGTTCTGCGCTGAAACGCTGTTTTCTGACATTTGAGGGAACTTCAAAAATCATGCAAAACACTTCTAACACCTTCAGATATGTTTCTCTGTGTTGCAAAATAGCTTTTATTCATGCACAGAGTGTAAATTTAAAGTGGGACCAAGATTCAGCTTGCATTGCCTGAACCAACTTTGTTTTGCGCTGAAAAGCTGTTTTCTGACATTTCAGGGTCTAACTTCAAAAATCATGCAAAACACTTCTAACACCTTCAGATATGTTTCTCTGTGTTGCAAAATAGCTTTTATTCATGCACAGACTGCAAAGTTAAAGTGGGACAGAGATTCAGCTTGCATTGCCTGAACCAACTTTGTTCTGAGCTGAAAAGCTGTTTTCTGACATTTCAGGGTCTAACTTCAAAAATCATGCAAAACACTTCTAACACCTTCAGATATGTTTCTCTGTGTTGCAAAATAGGTTTTATTCATGCACAGAGTGTAAATTTAAAGTGGGACCAAGATTCAGCTTGCATTGCCTGAAACAACTTTGTTCTGAGCTGAAAAGCTGTTTTCTGACATTATATGTTTTTCTGTGTTGCAAAATAGCTTTTATTCATGCACAGACTGCAAAGTTAAAGTGGGACCGAGATTCAGCTTGCATTGCCTGAACCAACTTTGTTCTGCGCTGAAAAGCTGTTTTCTGACATTTCAGGGTCTAACTTCAAAAATCATGCAAAACACTTCTAACACCTTCAGATATGTTTCTCTGTGTTGCAAAATAGCTTTTATTCATGCACAGACTGCAAAGTTAAAGTGGGACAGAGATTCAGCTTGCATTGCCTGAACCAACTTTGTTCTGCGCTGAAACGCTGTTTTCTGACATTTCAGGGTCTAACTTCAAAAATCATGCAAAACACTTCTAACACCTTCAGATATGTTTCTCTGTGTTGCAAAATAGCTTTTATTCATGCACAGAGTGTAAATTTAAAGTGGGACCAAGATTCAGCTTGCATTGCCTGAACCAACTTTGTTCTGCACTGAAAAGCTGTTTTCTGACATTTCAGGGTCTAACTTCAAAAATCATGCAAAACACTTCTAACACCTTCAGATATGTTTCTCTGTGTTGCAAAATAGCTTTTATTCATGCACAGAGTGTAAATTTTAAGTGGGACCAAGATTCAGCCTGCATTGCCTGAACCAACTTTGTTCTGCGCTGAAAAGCTGTTTTCTGACATTTCAGGGTCTAACTTCAAAAATCATGCAAAACACTTCTAACACCTTCAGATATGTTTCTCTGTGTTGCAAAATAGCTTTTATTCATGCACAGACTGCAAAGTTAAAGTGGGACCGAGATTCAGCTTGCATTGCCTGAACCAACTTTGTTCTGCGCTGAAAAGCTGTTTTCTGACATTTCATGGTCTAACTTCAAAAATCATGCAAAACACTTCTAACACCTTCAGATATGTTTCTCTGTGTTGCAAAATAGGTTTCATTCATGCACAGACTGCAAAGTTAAAGTGGGACAGAGATTCAGCTTGCATTGCTGGAACCAGCTTTGTTCTGCGCTGAAAAGCTGTTTTCTGACATTTCAGGGTCTAACTTCAAAAATCATGCAAAACACTTCTAACACCTTCAGATATGTTTCTCTGTGTTGCAAAATAGGTTTTATTCATGCACAGACTGCAAAGTTAAAGTGGGATAGAGATTCAGCTTGCATTGCCTGAACCAACTTTGTTCTGCGCTGAAACGCTGTTTTCTGACATTTCAGGGTCTAACTTCAAAAATCATGCAAAACACTTCTAACACCTTCAGATATGTTTCTCTGTGTTGCAAAATAGGTTTTATTCATGCACAGAGTGTAAATTTAAAGTGGGACCAAGATTCAGCTTGCATTGCCTGAACCAACTTTGTTCTGAGCTGAAAAGCTGTTTTCTGACATTTCAGGGTCTAACTTCAAAAATCATGCAAAACACTTCTAACACCTTCAGATATGTTTCTCTGTGTTGCAAAATAGCTTTTATTCATGCACAGAGTGTAAATTTAAAGTGAGACAGAGATTCAGCTTGCATTGCCTGAACCAACTTTTTTCTGCGCTGAAAAGCTGTTTTCTGACATTTCAGGGTCTAACTTCAAAAATCATGCAAAACACTTCTAACACCTTCAGATATGTTTCTCTGTGTTGCAAAATAGCTTTTATTCATCCACAGAGTGTAAATTTAAAGTGGGACCAAGATTCAGCTTGCATTGCCTGAACCAACTTTGTTCTGCGCTGAAAAGCTGTTTTCTGACATTTCAGGGTCTAACTTCAAAAATCATGCAAAACACTTCTAACACCTTCAGATATGTTTCTCTGTGTTGCAAAATAGGTTTTATTCATGCACAGACTGCAAAGTTAAAGTGGGACAGAGATTCAGCTTGCATTGCCTGAACCAACTTTGTTCTGCGCTGAAACGCTGTTTTCTGACATTTGAGGGAACTTCAAAAATCATGCAAAACACTTCTAACACCTTCAGATATGTTTCTCTGTGTTGCAAAATAGCTTTTATTCATGCACAGAGTGTAAATTTAAAGTGGGACCAAGATTCAGCTTGCATTGCCTGAACCAACTTTGTTGTGCGCTGAAAAGCTGTTTTCTGACATTTCATGGTCTAACTTCAAAAATCATGCAAAACACTTCTAACACCTTCAGATATGTTTCTCTGTGTTGCAAAATAGGTTTTATTCATGCACAGACTGCAAAGTTAAAGTGGGACAGAGATTCAGCTTGCATTGCTGGAACCAGCTTTGTTCTGCGCTGAAAAGCTGTTTTCTGACATTTCAGGGTCTAACTTCAAAAATCATGCAAAACACTTCTAACACCTTCAGATATGTTTCTCTGTGTTGCAAAATAGCTTTTATTCATGCACAGACTGCAAAGTTAAAGTGGGACAGAGATTCAGCTTGCATTGCCTGAACCAACTTTTTTCTGCGCTGAAAAGCTGTTTTCTGACATTTCAGGGTCTAACTTCAAAAATCATGCAAAACACTTCTAACACCTTCAGATATGTTTCTCTGTGTTGCAAAATAGCTTTTATTCATGCACAGAGTGTAAATTTAAAGTGGGACCAAGATTCAGCTTGCATTGCCTGAACCAACTTTGTTCTGCGCTGAAAAGCTGTTTTCTGACATTTCAGGGTCTAACTTCAAAAATCATGCAAAACACTTCTAACACCTTCAGATATGTTTCTCTGTGTTGCAAAATAGGTTTTATTCATGCACAGACTGCAAAGTTAAAGTGGGACAGAGATTCAGCTTGCATTGCCTGAACCAACTTTGTTCTGCGCTGAAACGCTGTTTTCTGACATTTGAGGGAACTTCAAAAATCATGCAAAACACTTCTAACACCTTCAGATATGTTTCTCTGTGTTGCAAAATAGCTTTTATTCATGCACAGAGTGTAAATTTAAAGTGGGACCAAGATTCAGCTTGCATTGCCTGAACCAACTTTGTTGTGCGCTGAAAAGCTGTTTTCTGACATTTCATGGTCTAACTTCAAAAATCATGCAAAACACTTCTAACACCTTCAGATATGTTTCTCTGTGTTGCAAAATAGGTTTTATTCATGCACAGACTGCAAAGTTAAAGTGGGACAGAGATTCAGCTTGCATTGCTGGAACCAGCTTTGTTCTGCGCTGAAAAGCTGTTTTCTGACATTTCAGGGTCTAACTTCAAAAATCATGCAAAACACTTCTAACACCTTCAGATATGTTTCTCTGTGTTGCAAAATAGCTTTTATTCATGCACAGACTGCAAAGTTAAAGTGGGACAGAGATTCAGCTTGCATTGCCTGAACCAACTTTGTTCTGAGCTGAAAAGCTGTTTTCTGACATTTCAGGGTCTAACTTCAAAAATCATGCAAAACACTTCTAACACCTTCAGATATGTTTCTCTGTGTTGCAAAATAGGTTTTATTCATGCACAGAGTGTAAATTTAAAGTGGGACCAAGATTCAGCTTGCATTGCCTGAAACAACTTTGTTCTGAGCTGAAAAGCTGTTTTCTGACATTATATGTTTTTCTGTGTTGCAAAATAGCTTTTATTCATGCACAGACTGCAAAGTTAAAGTGGGACCGAGATTCAGCTTGCATTGCCTGAACCAACTTTGTTCTGCGCTGAAAAGCTGTTTTCTGACATTTCAGGGTCTAACTTCAAAAATCATGCAAAACACTTCTAACACCTTCAGATATGTTTCTCTGTGTTGCAAAATAGGTTTTATTCATGCACAGAGTGTAAATTTAAAGTGGGACCAAGATTCAGCTTGCATTGCCTGAAACAACTTTGTTCTGAGCTGAAAAGCTGTTTTCTGACATTATATGTTTTTCTGTGTTGCAAAATAGCTTTTATTCATGCACAGACTGCAAAGTTAAAGTGGGACCGAGATTCAGCTTGCATTGCTGGAACCAGCTTTGTTCTGCGCTGAAAAGCTGTTTTCTGACATTTCAGGGTCTAACTTCAAAAATCATGCAAAACACTTCTAACACCTTCAGATATGTTTCTCTGTGTTGCAAAATAGGTTTTATTCATGCACAGACTGCAAAGTTAAAGTGGGACAGAGATTCAGCTTGCATTGCCTGAACCAACTTTGTTCTGCGCTGAAACGCTGTTTTCTGACATTTCAGGGTCTAACTTCAAAAATCATGCAAAACACTTCTAACACCTTCAGATATGTTTCTCTGTGTTGCAAAATAGCTTTTATTCATGCACAGAGTGTAAATTTAAAGTGGGACCAAGATTCAGCTTGCATTGCCTGAACCAACTTTGTTCTGCACTGAAAAGCTGTTTTCTGACATTTCAGGGTCTAACTTCAAAAATCATGCAAAACACTTCTAACACCTTCAGATATGTTTCTCTGTGTTGCAAAATAGCTTTTATTCATGCACAGAGTGTAAATTTTAAGTGGGACCAAGATTCAGCCTGCATTGCCTGAACCAACTTTGTTCTGCGCTGAAAAGCTGTTTTCTGACATTTCAGGGTCTAACTTCAAAAATCATGCAAAACACTTCTAACACCTTCAGATATGTTTCTCTGTGTTGCAAAATAGCTTTTATTCATGCACAGACTGCAAAGTTAAAGTGGGACCGAGATTCAGCTTGCATTGCCTGAACCAACTTTGTTCTGCGCTGAAAAGCTGTTTTCTGACATTTCATGGTCTAACTTCAAAAATCATGCAAAACACTTCTAACACCTTCAGATATGTTTCTCTGTGTTGCAAAATAGGTTTCATTCATGCACAGACTGCAAAGTTAAAGTGGGACAGAGATTCAGCTTGCATTGCTGGAACCAGCTTTGTTCTGCGCTGAAAAGCTGTTTTCTGACATTTCAGGGTCTAACTTCAAAAATCATGCAAAACACTTCTAACACCTTCAGATATGTTTCTCTGTGTTGCAAAATAGGTTTTATTCATGCACAGACTGCAAAGTTAAAGTGGGATAGAGATTCAGCTTGCATTGCCTGAACCAACTTTGTTCTGCGCTGAAACGCTGTTTTCTGACATTTCAGGGTCTAACTTCAAAAATCATGCAAAACACTTCTAACACCTTCAGATATGTTTCTCTGTGTTGCAAAATAGGTTTTATTCATGCACAGACTGCAAAGTTAAAGTGGGATAGAGATTCAGCTTGCATTGCCTGAACCAACTTTGTTCTGCGCTGAAACGCTGTTTTCTGACATTTCAGGGTCTAACTTCAAAAATCATGCAAAACACTTCTAACACCTTCAGATATGTTTCTCTGTGTTGCAAAATAGGTTTTATTCATGCACAGAGTGTAAATTTAAAGTGGGACCAAGATTCAGCTTGCATTGCCTGAACCAACTTTGTTCTGAGCTGAAAAGCTGTTTTCTGACATTTCAGGGTCTAACTTCAAAAATCATGCAAAACACTTCTAACACCTTCAGATATGTTTCTCTGTGTTGCAAAATAGGTTTTATTCATGCACAGAGTGTAAATTTAAAGTGAGACAGAGATTCAGCTTGCATTGCCTGAACCAACTTTTTTCTGCGCTGAAAAGCTGTTTTCTGACATTTCAGGGTCTAACTTCAAAAATCATGCAAAACACTTCTAACACCTTCAGATATGTTTCTCTGTGTTGCAAAATAGCTTTTATTCATGCACAGAGTGTAAATTTAAAGTGGGACCAAGATTCAGCTTGCATTGCCTGAACCAACTTTGTTCTGCGCTGAAAAGCTGTTTTCTGACATTTCAGGGTCTAACTTCAAAAATCATGCAAAACACTTCTAACACCTTCAGATATGTTTCTCTGTGTTGCAAAATAGGTTTTATTCATGCACAGACTGCAAAGTTAAAGTGGGACAGAGATTCAGCTTGCATTGCCTGAACCAACTTTGTTCTGCGCTGAAACGCTGTTTTCTGACATTTGAGGGAACTTCAAAAATCATGCAAAACACTTCTAACACCTTCAGATATGTTTCTCTGTGTTGCAAAATAGCTTTTATTCATGCACAGAGTGTAAATTTAAAGTGGGACCAAGATTCAGCTTGCATTGCCTGAACCAACTTTGTTGTGCGCTGAAAAGCTGTTTTCTGACATTTCATGGTCTAACTTCAAAAATCATGCAAAACACTTCTAACACCTTCAGATATGTTTCTCTGTGTTGCAAAATAGGTTTTATTCATGCACAGACTGCAAAGTTAAAGTGGGACAGAGATTCAGCTTGCATTGCTGGAACCAGCTTTGTTCTGTGCTGAAAAGCTGTTTTCTGACATTTCAGGGTCTAACTTCAAAAATCATGCAAAACACTTCTAACACCTTCAGATATGTTTCTCTGTGTTGCAAAATAGCTTTTATTCATGCACAGACTGCAAAGTTAAAGTGGGACAGAGATTCAGCTTGCATTGCCTGAACCAACTTTGTTCTGAGCTGAAAAGCTGTTTTCTGACATTTCAGGGTCTAACTTCAAAAATCATGCAAAACACTTCTAACACCTTCAGATATGTTTCTCTGTGTTGCAAAATAGGTTTTATTCATGCACAGAGTGTAAATTTAAAGTGGGACCAAGATTCAGCTTGCATTGCCTGAAACAACTTTGTTCTGAGCTGAAAAGCTGTTTTCTGACATTATATGTTTTTCTGTGTTGCAAAATAGCTTTTATTCATGCACAGACTGCAAAGTTAAAGTGGGACCGAGATTCAGCTTGCATTGCCTGAACCAACTTTGTTCTGCGCTGAAAAGCTGTTTTCTGACATTTCAGGGTCTAACTTCAAAAATCATGCAAAACACTTCTAACACCTTCAGATATGTTTCTCTGTGTTGCAAAATAGCTTTTATTCATGCACAGACTGCAAAGTTAAAGTGGGACAGAGATTCAGCTTGCATTGCTGGAACCAGCTTTGTTCTGCGCTGAAAAGCTGTTTTCTGACATTTCAGGGTCTAACTTCAAAAATCATGCAAAACACTTCTAACACCTTCAGATATGTTTCTCTGTGTTGCAAAATAGGTTTTATTCATGCACAGACTGCAAAGTTAAAGTGGGACAGAGATTCAGCTTGCATTGCCTGAACCAACTTTGTTCTGCGCTGAAACGCTGTTTTCTGACATTTCAGGGTCTAACTTCAAAAATCATGCAAAACACTTCTAACACCTTCAGATATGTTTCTCTGTGTTGCAAAATAGCTTTTATTCATGCACAGAGTGTAAATTTAAAGTGGGACCAAGATTCAGCTTGCATTGCCTGAACCAACTTTGTTCTGCACTGAAAAGCTGTTTTCTGACATTTCAGGGTCTAACTTCAAAAATCATGCAAAACACTTCTAACACCTTCAGATATGTTTCTCTGTGTTGCAAAATAGCTTTTATTCATGCACAGAGTGTAAATTTTAAGTGGGACCAAGATTCAGCCTGCATTGCCTGAACCAACTTTGTTCTGCGCTGAAAAGCTGTTTTCTGACATTTCAGGGTCTAACTTCAAAAATCATGCAAAACACTTCTAACACCTTCAGATATGTTTCTCTGTGTTGCAAAATAGCTTTTATTCATGCACAGACTGCAAAGTTAAAGTGGGACCGAGATTCAGCTTGCATTGCCTGAACCAACTTTGTTCTGCGCTGAAAAGCTGTTTTCTGACATTTCATGGTCTAACTTCAAAAATCATGCAAAACACTTCTAACACCTTCAGATATGTTTCTCTGTGTTGCAAAATAGGTTTCATTCATGCACAGACTGCAAAGTTAAAGTGGGACAGAGATTCAGCTTGCATTGCTGGAACCAGCTTTGTTCTGCGCTGAAAAGCTGTTTTCTGACATTTCAGGGTCTAACTTCAAAAATCATGCAAAACACTTCTAACACCTTCAGATATGTTTCTCTGTGTTGCAAAATAGGTTTTATTCATGCACAGACTGCAAAGTTAAAGTGGGATAGAGATTCAGCTTGCATTGCCTGAACCAACTTTGTTCTGCGCTGAAACGCTGTTTTCTGACATTTCAGGGTCTAACTTCAAAAATCATGCAAAACACTTCTAACACCTTCAGATATGTTTCTCTGTGTTGCAAAATAGGTTTTATTCATGCACAGACTGCAAAGTTAAAGTGGGATAGAGATTCAGCTTGCATTGCCTGAACCAACTTTGTTCTGCGCTGAAACGCTGTTTTCTGACATTTCAGGGTCTAACTTCAAAAATCATGCAAAACACTTCTAACACCTTCAGATATGTTTCTCTGTGTTGCAAAATAGGTTTTATTCATGCACAGAGTGTAAATTTAAAGTGGGACCAAGATTCAGCTTGCATTGCCTGAACCAACTTTGTTCTGAGCTGAAAAGCTGTTTTCTGACATTTCAGGGTCTAACTTCAAAAATCATGCAAAACACTTCTAACACCTTCAGATATGTTTCTCTGTGTTGCAAAATAGGTTTTATTCATGCACAGAGTGTAAATTTAAAGTGAGACAGAGATTCAGCTTGCATTGCCTGAACCAACTTTTTTCTGCGCTGAAAAGCTGTTTTCTGACATTTCAGGGTCTAACTTCAAAAATCATGCAAAACACTTCTAACACCTTCAGATATGTTTCTCTGTGTTGCAAAATAGCTTTTATTCATGCACAGAGTGTAAATTTAAAGTGGGACCAAGATTCAGCTTGCATTGCCTGAACCAACTTTGTTCTGCGCTGAAAAGCTGTTTTCTGACATTTCAGGGTCTAACTTCAAAAATCATGCAAAACACTTCTAACACCTTCAGATATGTTTCTCTGTGTTGCAAAATAGGTTTTATTCATGCACAGACTGCAAAGTTAAAGTGGGACAGAGATTCAGCTTGCATTGCCTGAACCAACTTTGTTCTGCGCTGAAATGCTGTTTTCTGACATTTGAGGGAACTTCAAAAATCATGCAAAACACTTCTAACACCTTCAGATATGTTTCTCTGTGTTGCAAAATAGCTTTTATTCATGCACAGAGTGTAAATTTAAAGTGGGACCAAGATTCAGCTTGCATTGCCTAAACCAACTTTGTTCTGCGCTGAAAAGCTGTTTTCTGACATTTCATGGTCTAACTTCAAAAATCATGCAAAACACTTCTAACACCTTCAGATATGTTTCTCTGTGTTGCAAAATAGCTTTTATTCATGCACAGAGTGTAAATTTAAAGTGGGACCAAGATTCAGCTTGCATTGCCTGAAACAACTTTGTTCTGAGCTGAAAAGCTGTTTTCTGACATTATATGTTTTTCTGTGTTGCAAAATAGCTTTTATTCATGCACAGACTGCAAAGTTAAAGTGGGACCGAGATTCAGCTTGCATTGCCTGAACCAACTTTGTTCTGCGCTGAAAAGCTGTTTTCTGACATTTCAGGGTCTAACTTCAAAAATCATGCAAAACACTTCTAACACCTTCAGATATGGTTCTCTGTGTTGCAAAATAGCTTTTATTCATGCACAGACTGCAAAGTTAAAGTGGGACAGAGATTCAGCTTGCATTGCTGGAACCAGCTTTGTTCTGCACTGAAAAGCTGTTTTCTGACATTTCAGGGTCTAACTTCAAAAATCATGCAAAACACTTCTAACACCTTCAGATATGTTTCTCTGTGTTGCAAAATAGCTTTTATTCATGCACAGAGTGTAAATTTAAAGTGGGACCAAGATTCAGCTTGCATTGCCTGAACCAACTTTGTTCTGCGCTGAAAAGCTGTTTTCTGACATTTCAGGGTCTAACTTCAAAAATCATGCAAAACACTTCTAACACCTTCAGATATGTTTCTCTGTGTTGCAAAATAGCTTTTATTCATGCACAGAGTGTAAATTTAAAGTGGGACCAAGATTCAGCTTGCATTGCCTGAAACAACTTTGTTCTGCGCTGAAAAGCTGTTTTCTGACATTTCAGGGTCTAACTTCAAAAATCATGCAAAACACTTCTAACACCTTCAGATATGTTTCTCTGTGTTGCAAAATAGGTTTTATTCATGCACAGACTGCAAAGTTAAAGTGGGATAGAGATTCAGCTTGCATTGCCTGAACCAACTTTGTTCTGCGCTGAAACGCTGTTTTCTGACATTTCAGGGTCTAACTTCAAAAATCATGCAAAACACTTCTAACACCTTCAGATATGTTTCTCTGTGTTGCAAAATAGGTTTTATTCATGCACAGACTGCAAAGTTAAAGTGGGATAGAGATTCAGCTTGCATTGCCTGAACCAACTTTGTTCTGCGCTGAAACGCTGTTTTCTGACATTTCAGGGTCTAACTTCAAAAATCATGCAAAACACTTCTAACACCTTCAGATATGTTTCTCTGTGTTGCAAAATAGGTTTTATTCATGCACAGAGTGTAAATTTAAAGTGGGACCAAGATTCAGCTTGCATTGCCTGAACCAACTTTGTTCTGAGCTGAAAAGCTGTTTTCTGACATTTCAGGGTCTAACTTCAAAAATCATGCAAAACACTTCTAACACCTTCAGATATGTTTCTCTGTGTTGCAAAATAGGTTTTATTCATGCACAGAGTGTAAATTTAAAGTGAGACAGAGATTCAGCTTGCATTGCCTGAACCAACTTTTTTCTGCGCTGAAAAGCTGTTTTCTGACATTTCAGGGTCTAACTTCAAAAATCATGCAAAACACTTCTAACACCTTCAGATATGTTTCTCTGTGTTGCAAAATAGCTTTTATTCATGCACAGAGTGTAAATTTAAAGTGGGACCAAGATTCAGCTTGCATTGCCTGAACCAACTTTGTTCTGCGCTGAAAAGCTGTTTTCTGACATTTCAGGGTCTAACTTCAAAAATCATGCAAAACACTTCTAACACCTTCAGATATGTTTCTCTGTGTTGCAAAATAGGTTTTATTCATGCACAGACTGCAAAGTTAAAGTGGGACAGAGATTCAGCTTGCATTGCTGGAACCAGCTTTGTTCTGCGCTGAAAAGCTGTTTTCTGACATTTCAGGGTCTAACTTCAAAAATCATGCAAAACACTTCTAACACCTTCAGATATGTTTCTCTGTGTTGCAAAATAGGTTTTATTCATGCACAGACTGCAAAGTTAAAGTGGGATAGAGATTCAGCTTGCATTGCCTGAACCAACTTTGTTCTGCGCTGAAACGCTGTTTTCTGACATTTCAGGGTCTAACTTCAAAAATCATGCAAAACACTTCTAACACCTTCAGATATGTTTCTCTGTGTTGCAAAATAGCTTTTATTCATGCACAGAGTGTAAATTTAAAGTGGGACCAAGATTCAGCTTGCATTGCCTGAACCAACTTTGTTCTGCGCTGAAAAGCTGTTTTCTGACATTTCATGGTCTAACTTCAAAAATCATGCAAAACACTTCTAACACCTTCAGATATGTTTCTCTGTGTTGCAAAATAGGTTTTATTCATGCACAGACTGCAAAGTTAAAGTGGGACAGAGATTCAGCTTGCATTGCTGGAACCAGCTTTGTTCTGCGCTGAAAAGCTGTTTTCTGACATTTCAGGGTCTAACTTCAAAAATCATGCAAAACACTTCTAACACCTTCAGATATGTTTCTCTGTGTTGCAAAATAGCTTTTATTCATGCACAGACTGCAAAGTTAAAGTGGGACAGAGATTCAGCTTGCATTGCCTGAACCAACTTTGTTCTGCGCTGAAACGCTGTTCCCTTTTGAAAGCTACAGTCGATGCTGCGCTGCTAAGCAGAGGTGTCAAGTAACGAAGTACAAATACTTCGTTACCTTACTTAAGTAGAATTTTTGGGTATCTATACTTTACTGGAGTAATTATTTTTCAGCCTACTTTTTACTTCTACTCCTTACATTTTCAAGCAATTATCTGTACTTTCTACTTCTTACATTTTAAAAATAGACTCGTTACTCCTATTTTTTTCGGCTCAATTGTGTTCATTCATGTCATCGTTCAAAAAAGAAAAAAAAACTATCCAGATAAATTGCGCCATTCACATGAATTTGTGAATTTGGTTGTGGTTGGATGAGAAGTATAAACATATCCCATTCCGACACCCTATTGGTTTGTACGCGATCCATCACACCTGCACGTGACACAAATCACGTCACACTCCAGCAGGGATGTACTGGCCATCGGGGAGAACCGGGACATTGCCGGTGGGCCCACTGGGCCGATCGCCGAACCGAGGCAGACCTCCTCCATATTAGGCGCTATTTTAAATGACATTCGAAACTGCAAATAGCCCAAATGTGTGAAGCGGCGGGATCAGTCACCCGCACAGCGCTGACGAACGTACGCTGCGCTTCCACCACGATGTAAAGTGATAAACAGCGCAAGTTGCTTGACGCATTCAGATTTAAAAAGAGTTGTGTTAGGCAGTTGTGTGATATGAGAACATTAAAGGTTCTGTAGGTTCTGCTGGGCTGCTGAAAACAGCTGCAGGATGAGGTAAAGTGATACATGCCAATACATAATTACTGTCATTTTATAAAAAAAATTATTGTTTATTATTATGAATTAAAAAAAATAGCTATTGTAATGTTTTCTTGTGACGATATCGTACTAATACTTGTCAGTTAATATCTGGATTTTAAGCAAAAATTTCTTCCTTTTTAAATGTTAAGTTGTAATTCATTTTAATTGGAGAAAAATGTTAATTCAGTAAGAGCCTGATTAAGGATAAATATCAGTGCCTTATATAAATAAGGTGTTTACTACACATATTAAAGTTCTTAAAGGGACAGTTCACCCAAAAATAAAAATTGTCATTATACTGTATACAACATCATGTAATTTTAATCCTGTATGAACTTCTTCATTCTTCTGTGGTACATAAAGGAAGATACTCTGAGAAATTCAAACATTTTGTCTTTAGTATAAATCAATAGAGTAGAATTTTGAGTAGAAATCAATAAATGAATATGTTTGGTTACATTCTACAAAATGTATTTTGTGTTCTACAAAAGTAAGTAATTTTTACAGAATTTATTAGCATGTCCTGCATTCTAGCTCAAAATCTGTGCTTTACTGCATGTATTTCTATGTGACAAAAATGCATTATTCATTTGTTGCATTTGAATTCAGTATCAATCATTATTTGATTCTGTCCTGTTTTATTCATACATTTATTTACTTCAATTAAAGGCCCTATAACCCAAACAAAACTCACGGGGGAACTTGTGGGCTGGATTTGTCCAAGGCCAAATTTTAACCCCAGTCCAGCCCTGCACTCCAGCAAGGATATAGCCAGTGTCCGGGTCGTTACTCAAAAATGATGATTTCTCTCAAGTTATTATTTCTCCACTACTAGCTTATTTATCAAACGGGTGCTTTCTCTTCATCCTCTGCAAATGAAGCTACAGTAGGTAGTTTGGTAGAGGGATGTTTGAATAAATTAGCGTTTGCGATTGACAATGTTGTGATAACACAATACTTATAGTCAGCAACTAGTCATCATATCTCCCGCTTTGTGAAACATGTTAATGCTCAGTAGTACACATTTATGGTTCTTTAATGTATTTGCATTGTATTAAAATGCTTTTATTTTCATTGGGCATATATGTGGCTGAAACAGGTAGCCTAGTGCATCTCAATTTTTTTTAACATTAACATTTTAATATAACATAGTCACTATGGCCTTTAGAAATGTTTTTTGGGGAGGTGGGGTAGTGCACAATAGGCCCCTGTGGCGCGGCCCAATCTTTTGTCCTTAATGGTATTTTTTTCTATACATTACTTTTACTTTTTTACTTTAAGTAGTTTTAAAACCAGTACTTTTATACTTTTACTTGAGTAAAAAGCTTGAGTTGATACTTCAACTTCTACAAAAGTCTTTTTAAATCCTAGTATCTATACTTCTACTTGAGTAATGAATGTGAATACTTTTGACACCACTGCTGCTAAGCGCTATGGGAACGTCTTTAGAAGTGACCAGCTGTGAATATTGTGTGTAAAACGTCAATACAATTGACTAGACGGCAGTATAGCCTCGGTTGGTGACGTCACCGGAGCGCACGCGCACGAGGCTATAAATAGATGAGCCACAGGTGCATCGTCAGGTCTTTTGTTTTCAGATCACTCTGTGCATGTGTGCGTCAAAGAACTCTCTCTCTAACTCATCTTTTGATCTTTGTTAGGAGTTAGTTTTTGCTAGGCAGTGTACAGAAAATTTCACTCTTTTCTATCTTTTCTCTCTCAAGTTAAATCAAAGAGTTTAAAGAGAAAAAAAGAGTAAAAATGAGTCTACAAACCAGTAAGCGTTGTGTTCCTCCATGCTCCCGTCCCATTTCGGAGCTGGATACACACGATTACTGTTTTGTTTGTTTGGATCTAAATGACGAGCAAGAGACGGGTCAGTCCCTTTCGCTTGCCACGTCACCAGATCCTAATATCCACTCTCGTGATCTCGAAGCGCGCTCCGGTGCTTCTTCGGTTCTCGAGGGGGATAACATATCTCTTGGCTCGTCATAGCACGAGCAGCCAGCCTCTGAGCATTCCTCTCGTGGAAAGAGATCTGTCGAGGAATTGTTAGAGGTGGTTACTCGCGCAGTGGACAGGTTGCAGCTTGACTGGCCACGCGAATAAGAGATCCCCAAACACAGTAGATTTGTGGATTATACTTCTCATGTACTTCTCGTGTCTTTGTGCCTTCGACGTCGACTTTTTCGACTATCGTGGGTGTGAAGTCGCGGGGATATATGGAGATATCGGGTGAAAGGGACGCTCGCGAGCTATCTCTCGCCCGAATTTACATCGTCTATAAAGAAACCTACCCTCCCCACTAAACCATGTAGCACAACATCAGCTTAGTGGGTAAAGTTTATCAAGCTGCAGGTCAGGCTGGTGCTGCGTTGCACACTATAGCAGTGTTACAGGCGTACCAGGCTGATTTATTGAAGGATTTGAGTGTGTCTCTCCGTGCAATCAAGCAAACGGCTCGCGCCAGCTGCCGCTCTTTGAGTGCTTTGATCAGCGCGGAGAGGCTGCTGTGGCTGAATCTGACAGGAATTAAAGAAAGAAAACAGTTTTTTCCTGTTAGATTCCCCCGTTTCTCCCTCCGGTTTATTTGAAAACCTGGTTAATACCATTGTTGACATATATAAGGAGGTAAAGAGACAAGATGAAGTATTTGTGCATTTCTTCCTCGCCGCACTCAAGGGGAGGGGCCGTCTAACACAGTCCCGCCCCGGTCCTTCAACATCTAGGGAGGTTAAAAAGCAGAGCGTGGCTTAGCGTGCTCCCCCTCGTAGAGACTGGGAACAGGCTCGCTGCGCCCAGCAACCTCCCAAGCAAGACCTCAGGACTATTATTAACAAAAATAGAAAGTCCTGATGGTCTGGTATCTACGGTGAGGGTAGTTCCCCGCGGGATGTGGCGTGTTTAACATCTTCGCCACTTCCCGATACCCTCATAAAACCTCTCCATCCCCGCCACTTCTCGTGCCTCGGGGGGCAGCGGTTTCCAGCGAAATGTTAGATGTTCTGTCGTTTCCAGCTGTCATTCTGGACGCTGAACATCTAACATGCCCTCAAAAGGAAGTATTAAAATTAAAACTAAATTAATACCACTCTCAGAGTCTGGCAGCGTGTAAAGCTTCTGCCAGGTATCTCTTTGTGGGGTTTAAGCACAGTAAAGATAGGATATAAAATCCAATTTATCAGTCATCTTCTGCGTTTCAACGGCGTGGTTTACACTTCCGTGAAACCGGAACTGATGCACGTACTGTCACAACAGCTACAAAATCTTCTGAGCAAAGAGGCCATAGAGCATGTTCCTCTTTCAGTAAGAGAGTCGGGCTATTAAAGCAGATACTTCCTGGTTCCCAAAAAGAGTGGGGGGCTGCGTCCAATCTTAGATCTTCGAGGCTTAAACCATTCAGTTAAAGCGCTCAAGTTCAAGATGTAAACTGTCAAGACGGTCGTGACGCAGATTCAACATCATGATCGGTTCGTCACGATCGATCTGAAGGACGCATATTTTTGCATAGAAATATTGCCACAATAAAGGAAATACCTGAGGTTCGCTTTCGGGGGCGAAGCGTACCAATTTCGGGTTCCTCCATTCGGCCTAGCCTTGTCACCCGCACATACACAAAATGCATGGATGCAGCACAGGGCTCCATCACGACCCCTGGGCATTCGCATTTTGGACTACATAAACAATTGGTCAATTCTGAGCACAATCGCGAGAGATGGAGATCCATCACGAGACATCGTGTTAGCTCATCTGGTTTCTCTAGGGTTGAGACTCAACACCAAGGAAAGTGTTCTTTCTCCTGCCTTGAGAATGACTTATTTCGGAATCGTTTGGGATTCGATTACGATGTGGGCGCAGCAGTCTCCCGCTCGAATCGAGACCATTCGGCAGACCATGACCAAAGGCAGGCCAGACCAAGAATGCACTGTTCGTCAGTACCAACAATGTTAGGTTTCATGGCATCAGCATCCACGGTGATTCCTTTGGGGCTGTTGCACATGAGACAGTTTCAGTTGTGGTTAAAAGCCGGAGGATTTTATCCAAGAGCCAATCCTTTAAGGCAAATAAAAGTGGCGCGCCGCAATGGCTTCGTACACTATCTCCGTGGTTCAGACCCCGGTTCCTCACCTTGGGTCCCACTCTAGAGGCTCCATGTCGTCGCGAACTGCTAACGACGGATGCCTCCCTGATGGGCTGGGTAGCGACCTTAAATGGTCGTCCAGCTTAAGGGGCATGGGAGGGCCGTCAGCTTGTTTGGCACATCAGCTGCCTCGAGTTGATGGCTATATTTCTGGCTCTGAAATATTTTCTCCTTCAATTAAGGGGCTGTTATGTCCTAGTGCGGGTGGACAACACAGCGGCAGTCTCTTACATAATCACCAGGGAGGTCTATGTTCTCGCAACCTGAACAGGATAGCGAGACAGACTTTTCTCTGGGCCCAAGGAAAGTTCCTGTCACTCAAGGCAGTTTACATTCCAGGGCACTTGAATGTGGGAGCAGACTTGCTGTCCAGACAGACATTACCGACGGGCGAGTGGAAACTCCACCCGGGAGTAGTGAATCTGATATGGACCAGATGTTATCAAGCGGAAGTGGACCTCTTCGCCTCCGAACAGACAGCGCAATGTCCCCTTTACTTCTCTCTGAGTCACCCAGCTCCGTTGGGTCTGGATGCGATGGCGCACTCATGGCCCAATATGCGCCTGTATGCGTTTCCTCCAGTCTCTCTGCTCCCGGAGGTTCTAGCCAAAGTTCGCCAGCAAGGGTCTTGCCTCTTATTGATAGCGCCGCGTTGGCCGAACAGAGTATGGTTCTCGGAGATAATATCTCTCCTCGACGGCTCGCCTTGGGCGATTCCGGAGAGGAGGGACCTTCTATCGCAGGCGGGGGGAACGATATTCCACCCCAGGCCCGAACTGTGGAAACTTCATGTTTGGCCCCTGAGGGGAACCAACTGAGGGACACTGGGCTTTCACCTGCCGTTATTGAGACCATCCTAAGTGCTAGGGCTCCCTCCACTAGGAGATATTATGCCATTAATGGGGTGTTTTTTGAAAGGTGGTGTGCAGAACACAATGTAGATCCAGTTAACTGCCAGATTGCTTCAGTACTGGACTTCATGCAAGGTGAGTATCAACAGGCACATGTCCTGCTACTCTTAGGGTTTATGTGGCCGCTCTTTCGGCTTGCCACGCCTTAATTGATGGTGCACCACTTGGGAGACACCCTCTGATCTCTCGCTTCCTCTTTGGAGCCAGACGACTGAGGCCTCCAGTTAAGACTAAGATCCCTTCTTGGGACTTATCTAAAGTCCTTGAGGGTCTAGTTCGAGCCCCTTTGAACCGCTAGAGTCAGCGTCTGATAAACTTCTGACTTTGAAATGGTTTTTCTAATGGCAATAACCTCTATGAAGAGAGTTGGGGATATGCAGGCTCTGTCTATCTCGACATCCTGTCTAGACTTTACCCCGGGAATGGTGAAAGTGATTTTGCATCCTCATCCTGATTACCTGCCCAAGATTCCATTCTCGGCTGTTCATCCGGTCATTCTTGAAGCCTTCTTCCTCCACCGTTTTTAACGCCGGAGCAGGAGGTATCTCATAGACTGTGTCCAGTCCGTGCTCTTCGGGCTTACGTCCACCGCACTAGCCAGTGGCGTAAGTCGGAGCAACTTTTCATCTGTTATGGTGTCCATAACAGAGGGGCAGCTGCCTCCAAGCAGACTATGTCTCATTGGGTCAGGGATGCTATTGTTCTTGCCTATGAGGCGCGCGGTCAAGCTTCGCCTATAGGTCTACGGGCTCACTCCACCAGAGGGGTCGCCTCGTCCAATGCGTTGGCAAGGGGTGCTCCCCTGCAACAAGTCTGTGATGCGGCAGGGTGGTCCTCTCCGCACACATTCATAAGATTTTATAGTTTGGATGTTCATGCCACTCCGGGCTCTCATGTCCTTGAGTCAACATCACAAGCTAATGTCTAGGACTCGTACGCTCTTGTGAAACACACCTGCACAGCCGTAGGGGTCCAGACATATTCAAGCACGGCGGCGTGGGTATTCTCGTTCCCATAGCGCTTAGCAGCGCAGCATCGACTGTAGCTTTCAAAAGGGAACAAATCTCGGGTTACTTGAATGTAACCTTGTTCCCTGAGAAAGCGGAACGAGATGCTGCGCTACTTTGCCGTGCTGAAGATGTCCCAGGACTGCTCTTCAGACAAAATATCCTGACGATGCACCTGTGGCTCATCTATTTATAGCCTCGTGCGCGTGCGCTCCGGTGACGTCACCAACCGAGGCTATACTGCCGTCTAGTCAATTGTATTGACGTTTTACACACAATATTCACAGCTGGTCACTTCTAAAGACGTTCCCATAGCGCTTAGCAGCGCAGCATCTCGTTCCGCTTTCTCAGGGAACAAGGTTACATTCAAGTAACCCGAGATTTGTTTTCTGACATTTCAGGGTCTAACTTCAAAAATCATGCAGAACACTTCTAACACCTTCAGATATGTTTCTCTGTGTTGCAAAATAGCTTTTATTCATGCACAGAGTGTAAATTTAAAGTGGGACCAAGATTCAGCTTGCATTGCCTGAACCAACTTTGTTCTGAGCTGAAAAGCTGTTTTCTGACATTTCAGGGTCTAACTTCAAAAATCATGCAAAACACTTCTAACACCTTCAGATATGTTTCTCTGTGTTGCAAAATAGGTTTTATTCATGCACAGACTGCAAAGTTAAAGTGGGACAGAGATTCAGCTTGCATTGCCTGAACCAACTTTGTTCTGCGCTGAAACGCTGTTTTCTGACATTTCAGGGTCTAACTTCAAAAATCATGCAAAACACTTCTAACACCTTCAGATATGTTTCTCTGTGTTGCAAAATAGCTTTTATTCATGCACAGAGTGTAAATTTAAAGTGGGACCAAGATTCAGCTTGCATTGCCTGAACCAACTTTGTTCTGCACTGAAAAGCTGTTTTCTGACATTTCAGGGTCTAACTTCAAAAATCATGCAAAACACTTCTAACACCTTCAGATATGTTTCTCTGTGTTGCAAAATAGCTTTTATTCATGCACAGAGTGTAAATTTAAAGTGGGACCAAGATTCAGCTTGCATTGCCTGAACCAACTTTGTTCTGCGCTGAAAAGCTGTTTTCTGACATTTCAGGGTCTAACTTCAAAAATCATGCAAAACACTTCTAACACCTTCAGATATGTTTCTCTGTGTTGCAAAATAGCTTTTATTCATGCACAGAGTGTAAATTTTAAGTGGGACCAAGATTCAGCTTGCATTGCCTGAACCAACTTTGTTCTGCGCTGAAAAGCTGTTTTCTGACATTTCAGGGTCTAACTTCAAAAATCATGCAAAACACTTCTAACACCTTCAGATATGTTTCTCTGTGTTGCAAAATAGCTTTTATTCATGCACAGACTGCAAAGTTAAAGTGGGACCGAGATTCAGCTTGCATTGCCTGAACCAACTTTGTTCTGCGCTGAAAAGCTGTTTTCTGACATTTCATGGTCTAACTTCAAAAATCATGCAAAACACTTCTAACACCTTCAAATATGTTTCTCTGTGTTGCAAAATAGGTTTTATTCATGCACAGACTGCAAAGTTAAAGTGGGACAGAGATTCAGCTTGCATTGCTGGAACCAGCTTTGTTCTGCGCTGAAAAGCTGTTTTCTGACATTTCAGGGTCTAACTTCAAAAATCATGCAAAACACTTCTAACACCTTCAGATATGTTTCTCTGTGTTGCAAAATAGGTTTTATTCATGCACAGACTGCAAAGTTAAAGTGGGATAGAGATTCAGCTTGCATTGCCTGAACCAACTTTGTTCTGCGCTGAAACGCTGTTTTCTGACATTTCAGGGACTAACTTCAAAAATCATGCAAAACACTTCTAACACCTTCAGATATGTTTCTCTGTGTTGCAAAATAGGTTTTATTCATGCACAGACTGCAAAGTTAAAGTGGGACCGAGATTCAGCTTGCATTGCCTGAACCAACTGTTTTCTGACATTTCAGGGTCTAACTTCAAAAATCATGCAAAACACTTCTAACACCTTCAGATATGTTCCTCTGTGTTGCAAAATAGCTTTTATTCATGCACAGAGTGTAAATTTAAAGTGGGACCAAGATTCAGCTTGCATTGCCTGAACCAACTTTGTTCTGCGCTGAAAAGCTGTTTTCTGACATTTCATGGTGTAACTTCAAAAATCATGCAAAACACTTCTAACACCTTCAGATATGTTTCTCTGTGTTGCAAAATAGGTTTTATTCATGCACAGACTGCAAAGTTAAAGTGGGACAGAGATTCAGCTTGCATTGCTGGAACCAGCTTTGTTCTGCGCTGAAAAGCTGTTTTCTGACATTTCAGGGTCTAACTTCAAAAATCATGCAAAACACTTCTAACACCTTCAGATATGTTTCTCTGTGTTGCAAAATAGCTTTTATTCATGCACAGACTGCAAAGTTAAAGTGGGACAGAGATTCAGCTTGCATTGCCTGAACCAACTTTGTTCTGAGCTGAAAAGCTGTTTTCTGACATTTCAGGGTCTAACTTCAAAAATCATGCAAAACACTTCTAACACCTTCAGATATGTTTCTCTGTGTTGCAAAATAGGTTTTATTCATGCACAGAGTGTAAATTTAAAGTGGGACCAAGATTCAGCTTGCATTGCCTGAACCAACTTTGTTCTGAGCTGAAAAGCTGTTTTCTGACATTATATGTTTCTCTGTGTTGCAAAATAGCTTTTATTCATGCACAGACTGCAAAGTTAAAGTGGGACCGAGATTCAGCTTGCATTGCCTGAACCAACTTTGTTCTGCGCTGAAAAGCTGTTTTCTGACATTTCAGGGTCTAACTTCAAAAATCATGCAAAACACTTCTAACACCTTCAGATATGTTTCTCTGTGTTGCAAAATAGCTTTTATTCATGCACAGACTGCAAAGTTAAAGTGGGACAGAGATTCAGCTTGCATTGCTGGAACCAGCTTTGTTCTGCGCTGAAAAGCTGTTTTCTGACATTTCAGGGTCTAACTTCAAAAATCATGCAAAACAGTTCTAACACCTTCAGATATGTTTCTCTGTGTTGCAAAATAGGTTTTATTCATGCACAGACTGCAAAGTTAAAGTGGGACAGAGATTCAGCTTGCATTGCCTGAACCAACTTTGTTCTGCGCTGAAACGCTGTTTTCTGACATTTCAGGGTCTAACTTCAAAAATCATGCAAAACACTTCTAACACCTTCAGATATGTTTCTCTGTGTTGCAAAATAGCTTTTATTCATGCACAGAGTGTAAATTTAAAGTGAGACAGAGATTCAGCTTGCATTGCCTGAACCAACTTTTTTCTGCGCTGAAAATCTGTTTTCTGACATTTCAGGGTCTAACTTCAAAAATCATGCAAAACACTTCTAACACCTTCAGATATGTTTCTCTGTGTTGCAAAATAGCTTTTATTCATGCACAGAGTGTAAATTTAAAGTGGGACCAAGATTCAGCTTGCATTGCCTGAACCAACTTTGTTCTGCGCTGAAAAGCTGTTTTCTGACATTTCAGGGTCTAACTTCAAAAATCATGCAAAACACTTCTAACACCTTCAGATATGTTTCTCTGTGTTGCAAAATAGCTTTTATTCATGCACAGACTGCAAAGTTAAAGTGGGACCGAGATTCAGCTTGCATTGCCTGAACCAACTTTGTTCTGCGCTGAAACGCTGTTTTCTGACATTTGAGGGTCTAACTTCAAAAATCATGCAAAACACTTCTAACACCTTCAGACATGTTTCCCTGTGTTGCAAAATAGGTTTTATTCATGCACAGAGTGTAAATTTAAAGTGAGACAGAGATTCAGCTTGCATTGCCTGAACCAACTTTTTTCTGCGCTGAAAAGCTGTTTTCTGACATTTCAGGGTCTAACTTCAAAAATCATGCAAAACACTTCTAACACCTTCAGATATGTTTCTCTGTGTTGCAAAATAGCTTTTATTTATGCACAGAGTGTAAATTTAAAGTGGGACCAAGATTCAGCTTGCATTGCCTGAACCAACTTTGTTCTGCGCTGAAAAGATTTTTTCTGACATTTCAGGGTCTAACTTCAAAAATCATGCAAAACACTTCTAACACCTTCAGATATGTTTCTCTGTGTTGCAAAATAGCTTTTATTCATGCACAGACTGCAAAGTTAAAGTGGGACCGAGATTCAGCTTGCATTGCCTGAACCAACTTTGTTCTGCGCTGAAAAGCTGTTTTCTGACATTTCATGGTCTAACGTCAAAAATCATGCAAAACACTTCTAACACCTTCAGATATGTTTCTCTGTGTTGCAAAATAGGTTTTATTCATGCACAGACTGCAAAGTTAAAGTGGGACAGAGATTCAGCTTGCATTGCTGGAACCAGCTTTGTTCTGCGCTGAAAAGCTGTTTTCTGACATTTCAGGGTCTAACTTCAAAAATCATGCAAAACACTTCTAACACCTTCAGATATGTTTCTCTGTGTTGCAAAATAGGTTTTATTCATGCACAGACTGCAAAGTTAAAGTGGGACAGAGATTCAGCTTGCATTGCCTGAACCAACTTTGTTCTGCGCTGAAACGCTGTTTTCTGACATTTCAGGGTCTAACTTCAAAAATCATGCAAAACACTTCTAACACCTTCAGATATGTTTCTCTGTGTTGCAAAATAGCTTTTATTCATGCACAGAGTGTAAATTTAAAGTGGGACAGAGATTCAGCTTGCATTGCTGGAACCAGCTTTGTTCTGCGCTGAAAAGCTGTTTTCTGACATTTCAGGGTCTAACTTCAAAAATCATGCAAAACACTTCTAACACCTTCAGATATGTTTCTCTGTGTTGCAAAATAGGTTTTATTCATGCACAGACTGCAAAGTTAAAGTGGGACAGAGATTCAGCTTGCATTGCCTGAACCAACTTTGTTCTGAGCTGAAAAGCTGTTTTCTGACATTTCAGGGTCTAACTTCAAAAATCATGCAAAACACTTCTAACACCTTCAGATATGTTTCTCTGTGTTGCAAAATAGGTTTTATTCATGCACAGAGTGTAAATTTAAAGTGGGACCAAGATTCAGCTTGCATTGCCTGAACCAACTTTGTTCTGAGCTGAAAAGCTGTTTTCTGACATTATATGTTTCTCTGTGTTGCAAAATAGCTTTTATTCATGCACAGACTGCAAAGTTAAAGTGGGACCGAGATTCAGCTTGCATTGCCTGAACCAACTTTGTTCTGCGCTGAAAAGCTGTTTTCTGACATTTCAGGGTCTAACTTCAAAAATCATGCAAAACACTTCTAACACCTTCAGATATGTTTCTCTGTGTTGCAAAATAGCTTTTATTCATGCACAGACTGCAAAGTTAAAGTGGGACAGAGATTCAGCTTGCATTGCTGGAACCAGCTTTGTTCTGCGCTGAAAAGCTGTTTTCTGACATTTCAGGGTCTAACTTCAAAAATCATGCAAAACACTTCTAACACCTTCAGATATGTTTCTCTGTGTTGCAAAATAGGTTTTATTCATGCACAGACTGCAAAGTTAAAGTGGGACAGAGATTCAGCTTGCATTGCCTGAACCAACTTTGTTCTGCGCTGAAACGCTGTTTTCTGACATTTCAGGGTCTAACTTCAAAAATCATGCAAAACACTTCTAACACCTTCAGATATGTTTCTCTGTGTTGCAAAATAGCTTTTATTCATGCACAGAGTGTAAATTTAAAGTGAGACAGAGATTCAGCTTGCATTGCCTGAACCAACTTTTTTCTGCGCTGAAAATCTGTTTTCTGACATTTCAGGGTCTAACTTCAAAAATCATGCAAAACACTTCTAACACCTTCAGATATGTTTCTCTGTGTTGCAAAATAGCTTTTATTCATGCACAGAGTGTAAATTTAAAGTGGGACCAAGATTCAGCTTGCATTGCCTGAACCAACTTTGTTCTGCGCTGAAAAGCTGTTTTCTGACATTTCAGGGTCTAACTTCAAAAATCATGCAAAACACTTCTAACACCTTCAGATATGTTTCTCTGTGTTGCAAAATAGCTTTTATTCATGCACAGACTGCAAAGTTAAAGTGGGACCGAGATTCAGCTTGCATTGCCTGAACCAACTTTGTTCTGCGCTGAAACGCTGTTTTCTGACATTTGAGGGTCTAACTTCAAAAATCATGCAAAACACTTCTAACACCTTCAGACATGTTTCCCTGTGTTGCAAAATAGGTTTTATTCATGCACAGAGTGTAAATTTAAAGTGAGACAGAGATTCAGCTTGCATTGCCTGAACCAACTTTTTTCTGCGCTGAAAAGCTGTTTTCTGACATTTCAGGGTCTAACTTCAAAAATCATGCAAAACACTTCTAACACCTTCAGATATGTTTCTCTGTGTTGCAAAATAGCTTTTATTTATGCACAGAGTGTAAATTTAAAGTGGGACCAAGATTCAGCTTGCATTGCCTGAACCAACTTTGTTCTGCGCTGAAAAGCTGTTTTCTGACATTTCAGGGTCTAACTTCAAAAATCATGCAAAACACTTCTAACACCTTCAGATATGTTTCTCTGTGTTGCAAAATAGCTTTTATTCATGCACAGACTGCAAAGTTAAAGTGGGACCGAGATTCAGCTTGCATTGCCTGAACCAACTTTGTTCTGCGCTGAAAAGCTGTTTTCTGACATTTCATGGTCTAACGTCAAAAATCATGCAAAACACTTCTAACACCTTCAGATATGTTTCTCTGTGTTGCAAAATAGGTTTTATTCATGCACAGACTGCAAAGTTAAATTGGGACAGAGATTCAGCTTGCATTGCTGGAACCAGCTTTGTTCTGCGCTGAAAAGCTGTTTTCTGACATTTCAGGGTCTAACTTCAAAAATCATGCAAAACACTTCTAACACCTTCAGATATGTTTCTCTGTGTTGCAAAATAGGTTTTATTCATGCACAGACTGCAAAGTTAAAGTGGGACAGAGATTCAGCTTGCATTGCCTGAACCAACTTTGTTCTGCGCTGAAACGCTGTTTTCTGACATTTCAGGGTCTAACTTCAAAAATCATGCAAAACACTTCTAACACCTTCAGATATGTTTCTCTGTGTTGCAAAATAGCTTTTATTCATGCACAGAGTGTAAATTTAAAGTGGGACAGAGATTCAGCTTGCATTGCTGGAACCAGCTTTGTTCTGCGCTGAAAAGCTGTTTTCTGACATTTCAGGGTCTAACTTCAAAAATCATGCAAAACACTTCTAACACCTTCAGATATGTTTCTCTGTGTTGCAAAATAGGTTTTATGCATGCACAGACTGCAAAGTTAAAGTGGGACAGAGATTCAGCTTGCATTGCCTGAACCAACTTTGTTCTGCGCTGAAACGCTGTTTTCTGACATTTCAGGGTCTAACTTCAAAAATCATGCAAAACACTTCTAACACCTTCAGATATGTTTCTCTGTGTTGCAAAATAGCTTTTATTCATGCACAGAGTGTAAATTTAAAGTGGGACCAAGATTCAGCTTGCATTGCCTGAACCAACTTTGTTCTGAGCTGAAAAGCTGTTTTCTGACATTTCAGGGTCTAACTTCAAAAATCATGCAAAACACTTCTAACACCTTCAGATATGTTTCTCTGTGTTGCAAAATAGGTTTTATTCATGCACAGACTGCAAAGTTAAAGTGGGACAGAGATTCAGCTTGCATTGCCTGAACCAACTTTGTTCTGCGCTGAAACGCTGTTTTCTGACATTTCAGGGTCTAACTTCAAAAATCATGCAAAACACTTCTAACACCTTCAGATATGTTTCTCTGTGTTGCAAAATAGCTTTTATTCATGCACAGACTGCAAAGTTAAAGTGGGACCGAGATTCAGCTTGCATTGCCTGAACCAACTTTGTTCTGCGCTGAAAAGCTGTTTTCTGACATTTCAGGGTCTAACTTCAAAAATCATGCAAAACACTTCTAACACCTTCAGATATGTTTCTCTGTGTTGCAAAATAGCTTTTATTCATGCACAGACTGCAAAGTTAAAGTGGGACAGAGATTCAGCTTGCATTGCTGGAACCAGCTTTGTTCTGCGCTGAAAAGCTGTTTTCTGACATTTCAGGGTCTAACTTCAAAAATCATGCAAAACACTTCTAACACCTTCAGATATGTTTCTCTGTGTTGCAAAATAGGTTTTATTCATGCACAGACTGCAAAGTTAAAGTGGGACAGAGATTCAGCTTGCATTGCCTGAACCAACTTTGTTCTGCGCTGAAACGCTGTTTTCTGACATTTCAGGGTCTAACTTCAAAAATCATGCAAAACACTTCTAACACCTTCAGATATGTTTCTCTGTGTTGCAAAATAGCTTTTATTCATGCACAGAGTGTAAATTTAAAGTGAGACAGAGATTCAGCTTGCATTGCCTGAACCAACTTTTTTCTGCGCTGAAAATCTGTTTTCTGACATTTCAGGGTCTAACTTCAAAAATCATGCAAAACACTTCTAACACCTTCAGATATGTTTCTCTGTGTTGCAAAATAGCTTTTATTCATGCACAGAGTGTAAATTTAAAGTGGGACCAAGATTCAGCTTGCATTGCCTGAACCAACTTTGTTCTGCGCTGAAAAGCTGTTTTCTGACATTTCAGGGTCTAACTTCAAAAATCATGCAAAACACTTCTAACACCTTCAGATATGTTTCTCTGTGTTGCAAAATAGGTTTTATTCATGCACAGACTGCAAAGTTGAAGTGGGACAGAGATTCAGCTTGCATTGCTGGAACCAGCTTTGTTCTGCGCTGAAAAGCTGTTTTCTGACATTTCAGGGTCTAACTTCAAAAATCATGCAAAACACTTCTAACACCTTCAGATATGTTTCTCTGTGTTGCAAAATAGCTTTAATTCATGCACAGACTGCAAAGTTAAAGTGGGACAGAGATTCAGCTTGCATTGCCTGAACCAACTTTGTTCTGAGCTGAAAAGCTGTTTTCTGACATTTCAGGGTCTAACTTCAAAAATCATGCAAAACACTTCTAACACCTTCAGATATGTTTCTCTGTGTTGCAAAATAGGTTTTACTCATGCACAGAGTGTAAATTTAAAGTGGGACCAAGATTCAGCTTGCATTGCCTGAACCAACTTTGTTCTGAGCTGAAAAGCTGTTTTCTGACATTATATGTTTCTCTGTGTTGCAAAATAGCTTTTATTCATGCACAGACTGCAAAGTTAAAGTGGGACCGAGATTCAGCTTGCATTGCCTGAACCAACTTTGTTCTGCGCTGAAAAGCTGTTTTCTGACATTTCAGGGTCTAACTTCAAAAATCATGCAAAACACTTCTAACACCTTCAGATATGTTTCTCTGTGTTGCAAAATAGCTTTTATTCATGCACAGACTGCAAAGTTAAAGTGGGACAGAGATTCAGCTTGCATTGCTGGAACCAGCTTTGTTCTGCGCTGAAAAGCTGTTTTCTGACATTTCAGGGTCTAACTTCAAAAATCATGCAAAACACTTCTAACACCTTCAGATATGTTTCTCTGTGTTGCAAAATAGCTTTTATTCATGCACAGAGTGTAAATTTAAAGTGGGACCAAGATTCAGCTTGCATTGCCTGAACCAACTTTGTTCTGCGCTGAAAAGCTGTTTTCTGACATTTCAGGGTCTAACTTCAAAAATCATGCAAAACACTTCTAACACCTTCAGATATGTTTCTCTGTGTTGCAAAATAGCTTTTATTCATGCACAGAGTGTAAATTTAAAGTGGGACCAAGATTCAGCTTGCATTGCCTGAACCAACTTTGTTCTGAGCTGAAAAGCTGTTTTCTGACATTTCAGGGTCTAACTTCAAAAATCATGCAAAACACTTCTAACACCTTCAGATATGTTTCTCTGTGTTGCAAAATAGGTTTTATTCATGCACAGACTGCAAAGTTAAAGTGGGACAGAGATTCAGCTTGCATTGCCTGAACCAACTTTGTTCTGAGCTGAAAAGCTGTTTTCTGACATTTCAGGGTCTAACTTCAAAAATCATGCAAAACACTTCTAACACCTTCAGATATGTTTCTCTGTGTTGCAAAATAGGTTTTATTCATGCACAGAGTGTAAATTTAAAGTGGGACCAAGATTCAGCTTGCATTGCCTCAACCAACTTTATTCTGAGCTGAAAAGCTGTTTTCTGACATTTTATGTTTCTCTGTGTTGCAAAATAGCTTTTATTCATGCACAGACTGCAAAGTTAAAGTGGGACCGAGATTCAGCTTGCATTGCCTGAACCAACTTTGTTCTGCGCTGAAAAGCTGTTTTCTGACATTTCAGGGTCTAACTTCAAAAATCATGCAAAACACTTCTAACACCTTCAGATATGTTTCTCTGTGTTGCAAAATAGCTTTTATTCATGCACAGACTGCAAAGTTAAAGTGGGACAGAGATTCAGCTTGCATTGCTGGAACCAGCTTTGTTCTGCGCTGAAAAGCTGTTTTCTGACATTTCAGGGTCTAACTTCAAAAATCATGCAAAACACTTCTAACACCTTCAGATATGTTTCTCTGTGTTGCAAAATAGGTTTTATTCATGCAGAGAGTGTAAATTTAAAGTGAGACAGAGATTCAGCTTGCATTGCCTGAACCAACTTTTTTCTGCGCTGAAAAGCTGTTTTCTGACATTTCAGGGTCTAACTTCAAAAATCATGCAAAACACTTCTAACACCTTCAGATATGTTTCTCTGTGTTGCAAAATAGCTTTTATTCATGCACAGAGTGTAAATTTAAAGTGAGACAGAGATTCAGCTTGCATTGCCTGAACCAACTTTTTTCTGCGCTGAAAAGCTGTTTTCTGACATTTCAGGGTCTAACTTCAAAAATCATGCAAAACACTTCTAACACCTTCAGATATGTTTCTCTGTGTTGTAAAATAGCTTTTATTCATGCACAGAGTGTAAATTTAAAGTGGGACCAAGATTCAGCTTGCATTGCCTGAACCAACTTTGTTCTGCACTGAAAAGCTGTTTTCTGACATTTCAGGGTCTAACTTCAAAAATCATGCAAAACACTTCTAACACCTTCAGATATGTTTCTCTGTGTTGCAAAATAGCTTTTATTCATGCACAGACTGCAAAGTTAAAGTGGGACCGAGATTCAGCTTGCATTGCCTGAACCAACTTTGTTCTGCGCTGAAAAGCTGTTTTCTGACATTTCAGGGTCTAACTTCAAAAGTCATGCAAAACACTTCTATCACCTTCAGATATGTTTCTCTGTGTTGCAAAATAGCTTTTATTCATGCACAGACTGCAAAGTTAAAGTGGGACGGAGATTCAGCTTGCATTGCCTGAACCAACTTTGTTCTGCGCTGAAAAGCTGTTTTCTGACATTTCAGGGTCTAACTTCAAAAATCATGCAAAACACTTCTAACACCTTCAGATATGTTTCTCTGTGTTGCAAAATAGCTTTTATTCATGCACAGAGTGTAAATTTAAAGTGGGACCAAGATTCAGCTTGCATTGCCTGAACCAACTTTGTTCTGCGCTGAAAAGCTGTTTTCTGACATTTCATGGTCTAACTTCAAAAATCATGCAAAACACTTCTAACACCTTCAGATATGTTTCTCTGTGTTGCAAAATAGGTTTTATTCATGCACAGACTGCAAAGTTAAAGTGGGACAGAGATTCAGCTTGCATTGCTGGAACCAGCTTTGTTCTGCGCTGAAAAGCTGTTTTCTGACATTTCAGGGTCTAACTTCAAAAATCATGCAAAACACTTCTAACACCTTCAGATATGTTTCTCTGTGTTGCAAAATAGCTTTTATTCATGCACAGACTGCAAAGTTAAAGTGGGACAGAGATTCAGCTTGCATTGCCTGAACCAACTTTGTTCTGAGCTGAAAAGCTGTTTTCTGACATTTCAGGGTCTAACTTCAAAAATCATGCAAAACACTTCTAACACCTTCAGATATGTTTCTCTGTGTTGCAAAATAGGTTTTATTCATGCACAGAGTGTAAATTTAAAGTGGGACCAAGATTCAGCTTGCATTGCCTGAACCAACTTTGTTCTGAGCTGAAAAGCTGTTTTCTGACATTATATGTTTCTCTGTGTTGCAAAATAGCTTTTATTCATGCACAGACTGCAAAGTTAAAGTGGGACCGAGATTCAGCTTGCATTGCCTGAACCAACTTTGTTCTGCGCTGAAAAGCTGTTTTCTGACATTTCAGGGTCTAACTTCAAAAATCATGCAAAACACTTCTAACACCTTCAGATATGTTTCTCTGTGTTGCAAAATAGCTTTTATTCATGCACAGACTGCAAAGTTAAAGTGGGACAGAGATTCAGCTTGCATTGCTGGAACCAGCTTTGTTCTGCGCTGAAAAGCTGTTTTCTGACATTTCAGGGTCTAACTTCAAAAATCATGCAAAACACTTCTAACACCTTCAGATATGTTTCTCTGTGTTGCAAAATAGGTTTTATTCATGCACAGACTGCAAAGTTAAAGTGGGACCGAGATTCAGCTTGCATTGCCTGAACCAACTTTGTTCTGCGCTGAAAAGCTGTTTTCTGACATTTCAGGGTCTAACTTCAAAAATCATGCAAAACACTTCTAACACCTTCAGATATGTTTCTCTGTGTTGCAAAATAGCTTTTATTCATGCACAGAGTGTAAATTTAAAGTGGGACCAAGATTCAGCTTGCATTGCCTGAACCAACTTTGTTCTGCGCTGAAAAGCTGTTTTCTGACATTTCATGGTTTAACTTCAAAAATCATGCAAAACACTTCTAACACCTTCAGATATGTTTCTCTGTGTTGCAAAATAGGTTTTATTCATGCACAGACTGCAAAGTTAAAGTGGGACAGAGATTCAGCTTGCATTGCTGGAACCAGCTTTGTTCTGCGCTGAAAAGCTGTTTTCTGACATTTCAGGGTCTAACTTCAAAAATCATGCAAAACACTTCTAACACCTTCAGATATGTTTCTCTGTGTTGCAAAATAGGTTTTATTCATGCACAGACTGCAAAGTTAAAGTGGGACAGAGATTCAGCTTGCATTGCTGGAACCAGCTTTGTTCTGCGCTGAAAAGCTGTTTTCTGACATTTCAGGGTCTAACTTCAAAAATCATGCAAAACACTTCTAACACCTTCAGATATGTTTCTCTGTGTTGCAAAATAGCTTTTATTCATGCACAGACTGCAAAGTTAAAGTGGGACAGAGATTCAGCTTGCATTGCTGGAACCAGCTTTGTTCTGCGCTGAAAAGCTGTTTTCTGACATTTCAGGGTCTAACTTCAAAAATCATGCAAAACACTTCTAACACCTTCAGATATGTTTCTCTGTGTTGCAAAATAGCTTTTATTCATGCACAGACTGCAAAGTTAAAGTGGGACAGAGATTCAGCTTGCATTGCCTGAACCAACTTTGTTCTGAGCTGAAAAGCTGTTTTCTGACATTTCAGGGTCTAACTTCAAAAATCATGCAAAACACTTCTAACACCTTCAGATATGTTTCTCTGTGTTGCAAAATAGGTTTTATTCATGCACAGAGTGTAAATTTAAAGTGGGACCAAGATTCAGCTTGCATTGCCTGAAACAACTTTGTTCTGAGCTGAAAAGCTGTTTTCTGACATTATATGTTTTTCTGTGTTGCAAAATAGCTTTTATTCATGCACAGACTGCAAAGTTAAAGTGGGACCGAGATTCAGCTTGCATTGCCTGAACCAACTTTGTTCTGCGCTGAAAAGCTGTTTTCTGACATTTCAGGGTCTAACTTCAAAAATCATGCAAAACACTTCTAACACCTTCAGATATGTTTCTCTGTGTTGCAAAATAGCTTTTATTCATGCACAGACTGCAAAGTTAAAGTGGGACAGAGATTCAGCTTGCATTGCTGGAACCAGCTTTGTTCTGCGCTGAAAAGCTGTTTTCTGACATTTCAGGGTCTAACTTCAAAAATCATGCAAAACACTTCTAACACCTTCAGATATGTTTCTCTGTGTTGCAAAATAGGTTTTATTCATGCACAGACTGCAAAGTTAAAGTGGGACAGAGATTCAGCTTGCATTGCCTGAACCAACTTTGTTCTGTGCTGAAACGCTGTTTTCTGACATTTCAGGGTCTAACTTCAAAAATCATGCAAAACACTTCTAACACCTTCAGATATGTTTCTCTGTGTTGCAAAATAGCTTTTATTCATGCACAGAGTGTAAATTTAAAGTGGGACCAAGATTCAGCTTGCATTGCCTGAACCAACTTTGTTCTGCACTGAAAAGCTGTTTTCTGACATTTCAGGGTCTAACTTCAAAAATCATGCAAAACACTTCTAACACCTTCAGATATGTTTCTCTGTGTTGCAAAATAGCTTTTATTCATGCACAGAGTGTAAATTTTAAGTGGGACCAAGATTCAGCCTGCATTGCCTGAACCAACTTTGTTCTGCGCTGAAAAGCTGTTTTCTGACATTTCAGGGTCTAACTTCAAAAATCATGCAAAACACTTCTAACACCTTCAGATATGTTTCTCTGTGTTGCAAAATAGGTTTCATTCATGCACAGACTGCAAAGTTAAAGTGGGACAGAGATTCAGCTTGCATTGCTGGAACCAGCTTTGTTCTGCGCTGAAAAGCTGTTTTCTGACATTTCAGGGTCTAACTTCAAAAATCATGCAAAACACTTCTAACACCTTCAGATATGTTTCTCTGTGTTGCAAAATAGGTTTTATTCATGCACAGACTGCAAAGTTAAAGTGGGATAGAGATTCAGCTTGCATTGCCTGAACCAACTTTGTTCTGCGCTGAAACGCTGTTTTCTGACATTTCAGGGTCTAACTTCAAAAATCATGCAAAACACTTCTAACACCTTCAGATATGTTTCTCTGTGTTGCAAAATAGGTTTTATTCATGCACAGACTGCAAAGTTAAAGTGGGATAGAGATTCAGCTTGCATTGCCTGAACCAACTTTGTTCTGCGCTGAAACGCTGTTTTCTGACATTTCAGGGTCTAACTTCAAAAATCATGCAAAACACTTCTAACACCTTCAGATATGTTTCTCTGTGTTGCAAAATAGGTTTTATTCATGCACAGAGTGTAAATTTAAAGTGGGACCAAGATTCAGCTTGCATTGCCTGAACCAACTTTGTTCTGAGCTGAAAAGCTGTTTTCTGACATTTCAGGGTCTAACTTCAAAAATCATGCAAAACACTTCTAACACCTTCAGATATGTTTCTCTGTGTTGCAAAATAGGTTTTATTCATGCACAGAGTGTAAATTTAAAGTGAGACAGAGATTCAGCTTGCATTGTGTAGTGCCTGGAGGGCAATCAGACATGAAATAACTAGTTATATTCCTTAAATGACTTCTCCCCCATGATTAACACCTATGTGCTATGAGCCAGACCTTTGTTCACTATCCAACTCATCCCCCCACCATCAAGATAAGACTCTTACAGAAATGCAGATACACTTTCCTTATTCAGACATACAGTCCCACATACAGTTATATAGAAATGTACACATATCAATGTGTTACCTTTTCTTATATCGTTGTTTCTGTTATGTATGTCGGCCTCAAACATTAATCCGTAATAGGTGAATCATTGTGCATGCTAAGACTCACGTTTAGAATCACTCAGTCAACCGAGAAGATTCATAGATCATGTTTGGTGTCTATGAGCAGCATTTATTATTCCCTAAATGTTAATGTTTGTGGCATCTTAATAACTCCTTGCTTTATATGTATTATTGAACTTTTGAAAGTTTTGTGGCCAAACAACCAATCAGCTTCCACATGCGAAACCCCATTGTGAGAGACAAAGACTTTCAATCTTCCCTCCAAAACTCAGATCAACCGGATTGGACAAGGTCCAACTGTGGGCGTGAACGACCTACAGGTTTATAAACCTCCCCTCATCTCTCTCTCGCTTGCTCTGGCCTTCGGGACACAAAGACACGTCACCCGCACCTCCCCCCAGATCCATGGGGGGGGGGGGGGTCTCACCTAGCGGAGGAGATGATGAGGCCTGCAATACTCTCAAGGAACTGGAAAGGACTTTCTGAACTGAACACAAACGGAACAATGCACAACAACAACAAGCTTGCAAGTATCCGTCCTTTCTACAAACGTAGATAGCTGCGTTTAAGGCGTTTTATAAAAGAAACGATTTCAGGATGTTCAGAACCGTTTCATTCCTGTCCCTTTGCAAACTCACTTTCTGTCTCTCTCTCTCTCTTACTCTCTCTCTCTCACTCTCTCTCTCTCACGCGTTCTCTGTCTATTTGTGTTTTATGTACGTTTGTCTATGTACGATCGTTTGTAAGTAGAATAGTTTAATAAACAACCATATATTCACATATAATGATTCTCTGTGCTGAATGCTTACATTACAAAGTCACTTAAACTGTTTCGATCTCATATTGCTACCTTAAGCCCTATTCTGTTCAATTGTTTTAACTCCGTTTTGGTTAGTAAAAACGCGTTGCCGTGACGACGGGCCAACGTCAGAGTAATGGGTATCGCTGAATAATTTGCTGGACAAAGAAACCAGTCGATATCGTTATTACTGTTACTGATCAGAAACTGGAAATTGCGTATATTTAATGACAATTATTATACACGATTTCCTGTGAGTTAAACTACTTTCCCTGACTGAAATGTATGTTTTAAATAACTCATTTCATCCTATTCATTGGTCGTAAGACCTGGTGGAGTTTGCAGTGTATATGTGATGAGAGGAACAGTCTCATACATATACACACATATATTGATCATCTTAAATTCTTTGAGCTACCAAAATTCTCTACATTAATTGGCGTTAGAATGCGGGGCAGTTTTAAACTATGTGATGTGAGCAGCTCAGGAATAATTTGTGTGTCTGCATGCTTGTGTATTCAAACTCGGCTCGCGACTCGCGTCTCTTTTGTTTGTGTGTGTGTGTGTTAGAACGGTGTGGCCAAGCCCACCTTTAACACCTTCACAGATGTTTGAGCCTCTCGCACAGAGAAACTAAACCGCTGTTGAAGATGTAACTTAACTGCAGTTTATATATTGACCCTATAAAACGAAGAAATCTTTTATAGAGCGTCCTAAAGCCACCCTAAATTGAGCGAAGAAAACCTCTATTTTTGCGTGAAGAAGCTGATTGAGCGATGTTCCTCTTTCACCTTACAATGGCCATATCTTTATATTTTGAGTGTAGATAGATTAGCCATTGATGTGCACTCCAATGCTAATCAGCTATCTTGCTCCTTTGGGTTAAAACCTCAGCCTAGCTAACTGATTAGGTTGACCCCGTTTGCTCGTCGAATAGATTTAATATAGTAAACAACTTCGCGTTATTACTGTACAAATCTTGATCGAGTGTTATTTATTTGTTTTGTGCAAAGCACATACAAGTCTTGTGTCAGCAGGCTGACTCAAGATCAAGGTGCACGCATCGTAACTAAGCAACCTTTTAATAGTGTAAGCATCCTAGTAAGTTAAAGTTTGCAAAACACATGTACCTGTGTTCAGTAAAACGGACACAAGAAAGATACACCCACGATCACGCATCGCCATGGTAACTGCGCTTAGATGCGCGTTCAAATCCACACAAGGTGGAATCTGAAATCCCGCATAAAAGGTATTTCCTTCTATTAAAAGATAGAAGTCTGTCTAAAACCTCTTCCAATACCTATGCCTGATTTCATATTATTTTTTTTTATTATTTTTTTTTTTTTTTTTTCTTTGAGCAACAACGCTTATAGATAGTCCCAGTCAGTCTCTCCCTTCTCTTTTCCTTTTGATGTTACATTATTAATTATTGTTATTTAAACCATAATGATAATTAACATAATGTATGTTTTTTTTTGTGTGTGTGTGATTTAATATTAATTATTTCACCGCCTTAGATTCAACTCTCCCTTTAGCAATTATAATTGTATTTGCTCATTTTAAATTTTTGATTAAACAGTCTTGATTTAAATTTAAACTTTGACCAAATCGATCAAGTTGCACTCTCACTACCCCGGGTAATTCGGCCCATCCCAGGGGGGCCTTCCTCTCTTTTGCTCTCTCAGCTCTGCCATTCCCCAGGTGTGACGACTCCATAGCGCCCCCACCCGGTGGGCCCCGTCACTGACCTCAGGGCTGGCAGTCAGCTCACTTTCTCTCTTTTGCTTTAACCCTTTATACCTCTCTTTCTGATGGATTTTGTTTTTATTTTTCTCCCTATTAGAGACTGAACCTGTCTGAACATCAGTGAAATCTTTTGGTAACTACACCGATGAACTGAATAGCTCCAAAGTTAATCGCTCATCATTAAGTTTACTCATAGTTTCCTGTGTTTACCCACACAAACTATCTGACCCCTTCTTTACAGCTAGGATAATAAGCGTTTAGTTTGCGTCACCATCTGATGACATCAGTTAAGTACGCAACACATAGCAACATTTTAGCTCATTAGTTCTGTACGGACTTGCATTGGCTCATTGTGCTTTGTCTCTCCCTCTCTATTTGTGTCAACATGTCGCCATCCAGTCCAGACAAGGCAAAGAGGCCATCCTGCCCTGGGTCTAGTGACTACAGCCCCTGAGCGGAGAACAGCCAGACGACCACGCACACAGGCGAATGGATCACGATCCAGTCAAGAGCTACGGCTGCAGAGAACCAATCAACTCATCTACAGCCCGGACCATCAGTGACCACGCCCTCAACAAGATCGTCTGACTAAAGCCGCAGCGGAGAAAGCTTCACCCACGACGGAACCAGGACAGCGCGCAGAACCGCCTAGACCATCTGGATGTTCAGAGATAGCGGATGAAAAGGACAAGGACCTACACGAGGAGAGAGGAGAAAAGCTTCAAGACATGCCTGCAACACCCCCACAGACTGAGCGCAGAGAGCAGTACAGGAGAACACTCCTAAACAGCGGAAGCTCTCTTTACAATGAACCCAGCACACCTTAAAGAACTCAAATTCTTGCAGATAACAATATGAACAAACAGGAGAGCTCAACACAAAATCTCTCCCGGGCCTAACAGCCCACCGTTCACACCTCACACGCCAGCAAGCTGGCCGGGAATCTGACAGCTGTCACCACAAAACGCTGTCTTCCTGAACACTGCAGTAGGCTACAACACACGCCTGTCTGCAAAACATTGACTCTTAAGCAAGAACATTGCCCAGTGTGACCACGAGACAGATCTGCTTAGCTCCACCTCCAGCTAACAGGACCCCAGCCATTTGTCCCAGCAGTCAAAACTGTCAAAACTGAATACAACAGCTAAGAACACGACTGCTACGACCAGCATCTGAGCCTACGTGAGACAACGCGACAGGCACCAAGGGAAGATGGCATCAACGCCAGAAAATCTTTCCCCTCAGATATCCACATCACACTGTGAGTCACCACCCAAATGCTACAGCCTTCTTCCGTACAGCGATTGCTCGATTCAGCGGACTCTACAGACCGCCGGAAAACAGCCAAGCACCAGAAGGCAATAAATATTAGCAAAGTGATTGTCCAGCTGCCCCATGCCAAGGGGGGACGTCTGACTGACCAAGGTGAACAAACATACAGTGGTGTATGGGAGCTGAACACGCAGCGACATCACTGTGTGGGAGTGATCTGAGATCAGTGCAGGCCAACACTGAGGACACCTGTGCTCTGAACTTAACCTGGAATAGACAATGCAAAACCTGCTATGTCCTGTTTCTCACAGCCCTACGATACTCCCTCAACTGCGAGAAAGCCTTGCTAGATAAGATTACTCCCAGATGTTTACACTCTGGCGAACGAACTACCTGCATTCACCAAAAGGGGTCACTGTTCGGCTCAAAACACAGTGTGGCTAAAACCCTAATGCTGCACACACATTCAATGGAATACGTGAAGCAGTGCCCACTCTAGAAGCCACACCCCCTTTCTGAAAAGTAATCTTTTGCAGTGTACATACCATTCAGGTATTTCAAAGACTTTAAACAATTCCGTCATGAAGAGCCTAAAGGAAAATGGCCACTCAGAAATGGTGCCAAGCTGCTCTCCACATATGACGATGATGCAGAACTAATGTCATGTACAAGGCTCTCAGCAGAGCCCAGCACCCAGATGACAACAGCTGCGCTGCACAAGCCATCCAGCGATGTGCCAAGCACACCAGAAGACAAAGGGAATCACAGAGACCTGCCACCACTGTGTGATGTTTATAACTGTCAATGCCTGCAGACCAAGGATCCCATGCACACAAACCCATGTGCTCATAGACCCAAGAGCGAGGCAAGACACGCCCAGAGCAGGTACCTAGTGGAAAACGACAAGCCTGTCCCACTGCAACACCTTAAGCCGGGCCACCTGACATCACAGCACGAGTGACGGCAATCGGATCAACCCTTGTGTCACAGCAAGTCACAAGAACTCCCTCTGAAAATTACTAACCTGCATAGACTCAAAGTAGGCTAAGCTCAGTTTCAAACAACACCACTCAGTTTGAAACAGACGAGCATCAACAACTGTTCCAGACAAGCATTGCCATCACAATAAGAACATTTACATGCTATTCGTGAAAAACAGTGAAAGGCCCAGAAAAAACTGAGGGATTTTGTGGCTGCCTAAGGTTTTCAACAACAAAAAACCCACCCACCCAACCCAAGCATCGCTTCTAAGCCACAAGCAAACCCCTCACGCTGCTACGCCGCCTGCATCACACCCATGCACACTGGCTCCACCTACAAAATAGCTCTGCTAAAGCAGCCTCCACTGCTCCCAAGCAATGCTGACACTTTGCACTGTCCGACCACACTAAGGCACTAAGCCTAAAACAACTCAGTGATGTCACACACATGCCGCATCTAGATGACACATCCTCACATTTGTTCCTGTAACCAAACACCGCCACAGCTCCCAGCTTTCCAGGAACAAAGGGGGGTCATTGCTGATGTATGCCCAAGATGCACCGTGCAGAATACACCAGAGTACCAAAGCCACTACCAATGCAAAAGTGGCGCACTGCCAAGCATGCAGTGACAGAGGACATCAGAATATGCTAAGTTTGATGCCAGCTCGAAACCAGCGGATTTCAAACGACACAGCCTCTCTACGATGCAAAGCAGTCAGTCGACGAGAAACATCTGTGAACGTTTACCACCAGATGGCACCAGAAACGACACCCGTGTCAACTAAGAGACCACCCGTGTCACCACCTACATTGCTCACCAGTACTTCAGTGAAACATGCCCGAGTGCGACACCTGCATCCAAAGAGCGCAGGAAGCCAAAAGCATGCCGCAGCCAGCGAGATTCACAATAGGAACTGTGAACCAGCGTGTCTCGGACATCCAGCCCTGCCACTCACCAGGACCAACTGGAGACTCAGCAGAGTACAGAGAACGGCATCCTTCAGCCTAAAGCAGCCAACGGCCTGCAATGGCAGAGAAAGGAACAGCAGGACTGCGACAAATGGACAACTCACATCCAGCCTGGACAACCAGGAGCTGAGCAGCATCATCTTCTCCTTGGCCCACACCCTCAAGGGCCTCAGACAGGAGGTAAATGAACTGAACCTGCAAGTCTCCGAGTACCAAAATTAACCGACACCCACAAGGACAGCTGAACACGCCTGCTTTTCCAGAACAGAGTTTCTGATGCTAACAAGGAGCTCCTTGAATGAAACTCCACTGAGAAGTACTGAAAGATAAACTTCTGACTCCTTGCCCAACGCAACACCGCATTAGACTTCCTAAAAGGAAAAAGCATCCCATAAGACCAGCCGACACCTCAGGAGCAGCCAGACAATGTTGAATGGAGCAACGGGCCCACAGGCCCAACAACAAAACCCCTACCAACACCACTCAGACCCGCTCAAGTCAGTGTCGACACCCCCAACATCAGACGCCTGATGACATTTGAGCAAAACAGCGGGATAACAGACACCTGCTGCCCTCCTGCACCCTAACCGGGTCCGTCGGAAACTTCTTTACACTACAAAATCTTTACGACAATTCTCTGCGAACCCTGGAACTACCTGCCCTCTCACAAGTGAGAGTCCAACCAGCGATTCCAGACTGCAGGGACCACAGATACTAGATAACAACCACCTGACACAGACCAACCTGGGTCAGGATGACAAGTGACAGTGCCTCGACACCTGTTGCACAAAGCTCGAGGACCCATACCTTGCCACTGTCTACATTATCACACCTAATAACGTCGACCACGGCACCACAGCCACTCCTTGAAGCACCAACCTCCAGAGAGCCACCTCTCCCTTCCAGCCATGAGTGCCGGGTGCATGCCTGATTGTTCCGCACCTTTGACGTCGCTCGCTGTTGTCTGTTGGACGGACAACAACGTTCGAAAGAGGGGATATGTAGTGCCTGGAGGGCAATCAGACATGAAATAACTAGTTATATTCCTTAAATGACTTCTCCCCCATGATTAACACCTATGTGCTATGAGCCAGACCTTTGTTCACTATCCAACTCATCCCCCCACCATCAAGATAAGACTCTTACAGAAATGCAGATACACTTTCCTTATTCAGACATACAGTCCCACATACAGTTATATAGAAATGTACACATATCAATGTGTTACCTTTTCTTATATCGTTGTTTCTGTTATGTATGTCGGCCTCAAACATTAATCCGTAATAGGTGAATCATTGTGCATGCTAAGACTCACGTTTAGAATCACTCAGTCAACCGAGAAGATTCATAGATCATGTTTGGTGTCTATGAGCAGCATTTATTATTCCCTAAATGTTAATGTTTGTGGCATCTTAATAACTCCTTGCTTTATATGTATTATTGAACTTTTGAAAGTTTTGTGGCCAAACAACCAATCAGCTTCCACATGCGAAACCCCATTGTGAGAGACAAAGACTTTCAATCTTCCCTCCAAAACTCAGATCAACCGGATTGGACAAGGTCCAACTGTGGGCGTGAACGACCTACAGGTTTATAAACCTCCCCTCATCTCTCTCTCGCTTGCTCTGGCCTTCGGGACACAAAGACACGTCACCCGCACCTCCCCCCAGATCCATGGGGGGGGGGGGTCTCACCTAGCGGAGGAGATGATGAGGCCTGCAATACTCTCAAGGAACTGGAAAGGACTTTCTGAACTGAACACAAACGGAACAATGCACAACAACAACAAGCTTGCAAGTATCCGTCCTTTCTACAAACGTAGATAGCTGCGTTTAAGGCGTTTTATAAAAGAAACGATTTCAGGATGTTCAGAACCGTTTCATTCCTGTCCCTTTGCAAACTCACTTTCTGTCTCTCTCTCTCTCTTACTCTCTCTCTTACTCTCTCTCTCTCACTCTCTCTCTCTCACGCGTTCTCTGTCTATTTGTGTTTTATGTACGTTTGTCTATGTGCGATCGTTTGTAAGTAGAATAGTTTAATAAACAACCATATATTCACATATAATGATTCTCTGTGCTGAATGCTTACATTACAAAGTCACTTAAACTGTTTCGATCTCATATTGCTACCTTAAGCCCTATTCTGTTCAATTGTTTTAACTCCGTTTTGGTTAGTAAAAACGCGTTGCCGTGACGACGGGCCAACGTCAGAGTAATGGGTATCGCTGAATAATTTGCTGGACAAAGAAACCAGTCGATATCGTTATTACTGTTACTGATCAGAAACTGGAAATTGCGTATATTTAATGACGATTATTATACACGATTTCCTGTGAGTTAAACTACTTTCCCTGACTGAAATGTATGTTTTAAATAACTCATTTCATCCTATTCATTGGTCGTAAGACCTGGTGGAGTTTGCAGTGTATATGTGATGAGAGGAACAGTCTCATACATATACACACATATATTGATCATCTTAAATTCTTTGAGCTAACCAAAATTCTCTACAATTGCCTGAACCAACTTTTTTCTGCGCTGAAAAGCTGTTTTCTGACATTTCAGGGTCTAACTTCAAAAATCATGCAAAACACTTCTAACACCTTCAGATATGTTTCTCTGTGTTGCAAAATAGCTTTTATTCATGCACAGAGTGTAAATTTAAAGTGGGACCAAGATTCAGCCTGCATTGCCTGAACCAACTTTGTTCTGCGCTGAAAAGCTGTTTTCTGACATTTCAGGGTCTAACTTCAAAAATCATGCAAAACACTTCTAACACCTTCAGATATGTTTCTCTGTGTTGCAAAATAGGTTTTATTCATGCACAGACTGCAAAGTTAAAGTGGGACAGAGATTCAGCTTGCATTGCCTGAACCAACTTTGTTCTGCGCTGAAACGCTGTTTTCTGACATTTGAGGGAACTTCAAAAATCATGCAAAACACTTCTAACACCTTCAGATATGTTTCTCTGTGTTGCAAAATAGCTTTTATTCATGCACAGAGTGTAAATTTAAAGTGGGACCAAGATTCAGCTTGCATTGCCTGAACCAACTTTGTTCTGCGCTGAAAAGCTGTTTTCTGACATTTCATGGTCTAACTTCAAAAATCATGCAAAACACTTCTAACACCTTCAGATATGTTTCTCTGTGTTGCAAAATAGGTTTTATTCATGCACAGACTGCAAAGTTAAAGTGGGACAGAGATTCAGCTTGCATTGCTGGAACCAGCTTTGTTCTGCGCTGAAAAGCTGTTTTCTGACATTTCAGGGTCTAACTTCAAAAATCATGCAAAACACTTCTAACACCTTCAGATATGTTTCTCTGTGTTGCAAAATAGCTTTTATTCATGCACAGACTGCAAAGTTAAAGTGGGACAGAGATTCAGCTTGCATTGCCTGAACCAACTTTGTTCTGAGCTGAAAAGCTGTTTTCTGACATTTCAGGGTCTAACTTCAAAAATCATGCAAAACACTTCTAACACCTTCAGATATGTTTCTCTGTGTTGCAAAATAGGTTTTATTCATGCACAGAGTGTAAATTTAAAGTGGGACCAAGATTCAGCTTGCATTGCCTGAAACAACTTTGTTCTGAGCTGAAAAGCTGTTTTCTGACATTATATGTTTTTCTGTGTTGCAAAATAGCTTTTATTCATGCACAGACTGCAAAGTTAAAGTGGGACCGAGATTCAGCTTGCATTGCCTGAACCAACTTTGTTCTGCGCTGAAAAGCTGTTTTCTGACAATTCAGGGTCTAACTTCAAAAATCATGCAAAACACTTCTAACACCTTCAGATATGTTTCTCTGTGTTGCAAAATAGCTTTTATTCATGCACAGACTGCAAAGTTAAAGTGGGACAGAGATTCAGCTTGCATTGCTGGAACCAGCTTTGTTCTGCGCTGAAAAGCTGTTTTCTGACATTTCAGGGTCTAACTTCAAAAATCATGCAAAACACTTCTAACACCTTCAGATATGTTTCTCTGTGTTGCAAAATAGGTTTTATTCATGCACAGACTGCAAAGTTAAAGTGGGACAGAGATTCAGCTTGCATTGCCTGAACCAACTTTGTTCTGCGCTGAAACGCTGTTTTCTGACATTTCAGGGTCTAACTTCAAAAATCATGCAAAACACTTCTAACACCTTCAGATATGTTTCTCTGTGTTGCAAAATAGCTTTTATTCATGCACAGACTGCAAAGTTAAAGTGGGACCGAGATTCAGCTTGCATTGCCTGAACCAACTTTGTTCTGCGCTGAAAAGCTGTTTTCTGACATTTCAGGGTCTAACTTCAAAAATCATGCAAAACACTTCTAACACCTTCAGATATGTTTCTCTGTGTTGCAAAATAGCTTTTATTCATGCACAGACTGCAAAGTTAAAGTGGGACAGAGATTCAGCTTGCATTGCTGGAACCAGCTTTGTTCTGCGCTGAAAAGCTGTTTTCTGACATTTCAGGGTCTAACTTCAAAAATCATGCAAAACACTTCTAACACCTTCAGATATGTTTCTCTGTGTTGCAAAATAGCTTTTATTCATGCACAGACTGCAAAGTTAAAGTGGGACAGAGATTCAGCTTGCATTGCCTGAACCAACTTTGTTCTGAGCTGAAAAGCTGTTTTCTGACATTTCAGGGTCTAACTTCAAAAATCATGCAAAACACTTCTAACACCTTCAGATATGTTTCTCTGTGTTGCAAAATAGGTTTTATTCATGCACAGAGTGTAAATTTAAAGTGGGACCAAGATTCAGCTTGCATTGCCTGAAACAACTTTGTTCTGAGCTGAAAAGCTGTTTTCTGACATTATATGTTTTTCTGTGTTGCAAAATAGCTTTTATTCATGCACAGACTGCAAAGTTAAAGTGGGACCGAGATTCAGCTTGCATTGCCTGAACCAACTTTGTTCTGCGCTGAAAAGCTGTTTTCTGACATTTCAGGGTCTAACTTCAAAAATCATGCAAAACACTTCTAACACCTTCAGATATGTTTCTCTGTGTTGCAAAATAGCTTTTATTCATGCACAGACTGCAAAGTTAAAGTGGGACAGAGATTCAGCTTGCATTGCTGGAACCAGCTTTGTTCTGCGCTGAAAAGCTGTTTTCTGACATTTCAGGGTCTAACTTCAAAAATCATGCAAAACACTTCTAACACCTTCAGATATGTTTCTCTGTGTTGCAAAATAGGTTTTATTCATGCACAGACTGCAAAGTTAAAGTGGGACAGAGATTCAGCTTGCATTGCCTGAACCAACTTTGTTCTGCGCTGAAACGCTGTTTTCTGACATTTCAGGGTCTAACTTCAAAAATCATGCAAAACACTTCTAACACCTTCAGATATGTTTCTCTGTGTTGCAAAATAGCTTTTATTCATGCACAGAGTGTAAATTTAAAGTGGGACCAAGATTCAGCTTGCATTGCCTGAACCAACTTTGTTCTGCACTGAAAAGCTGTTTTCTGACATTTCAGGGTCTAACTTCAAAAATCATGCAAAACACTTCTAACACCTTCAGATATGTTTCTCTGTGTTGCAAAATAGCTTTTATTCATGCACAGAGTGTAAATTTTAAGTGGGACCAAGATTCAGCCTGCATTGCCTGAACCAACTTTGTTCTGCGCTGAAAAGCTGTTTTCTGACATTTCAGGGTCTAACTTCAAAAATCATGCAAAACACTTCTAACACCTTCAGATATGTTTCTCTGTGTTGCAAAATAGCTTTTATTCATGCACAGACTGCAAAGTTAAAGTGGGACCGAGATTCAGCTTGCATTGCCTGAACCAACTTTGTTCTGCGCTGAAAAGCTGTTTTCTGACATTTCATGGTCTAACTTCAAAAATCATGCAAAACACTTCTAACACCTTCAGATATGTTTCTCTGTGTTGCAAAATAGGTTTCATTCATGCACAGACTGCAAAGTTAAAGTGGGACAGAGATTCAGCTTGCATTGCTGGAACCAGCTTTGTTCTGCGCTGAAAAGCTGTTTTCTGACATTTCAGGGTCTAACTTCAAAAATCATGCAAAACACTTCTAACACCTTCAGATATGTTTCTCTGTGTTGCAAAATAGGTTTTATTCATGCACAGACTGCAAAGTTAAAGTGGGATAGAGATTCAGCTTGCATTGCCTGAACCAACTTTGTTCTGCGCTGAAACGCTGTTTTCTGACATTTCAGGGTCTAACTTCAAAAATCATGCAAAACACTTCTAACACCTTCAGATATGTTTCTCTGTGTTGCAAAATAGGTTTTATTCATGCACAGACTGCAAAGTTAAAGTGGGATAGAGATTCAGCTTGCATTGCCTGAACCAACTTTGTTCTGCGCTGAAACGCTGTTTTCTGACATTTCAGGGTCTAACTTCAAAAATCATGCAAAACACTTCTAACACCTTCAGATATGTTTCTCTGTGTTGCAAAATAGGTTTTATTCATGCACAGAGTGTAAATTTAAAGTGGGACCAAGATTCAGCTTGCATTGCCTGAACCAACTTTGTTCTGAGCTGAAAAGCTGTTTTCTGACATTTCAGGGTCTAACTTCAAAAATCATGCAAAACACTTCTAACACCTTCAGATATGTTTCTCTGTGTTGCAAAATAGGTTTTATTCATGCACAGAGTGTAAATTTAAAGTGAGACAGAGATTCAGCTTGCATTGCCTGAACCAACTTTTTTCTGCGCTGAAAAGCTGTTTTCTGACATTTCAGGGTCTAACTTCAAAAATCATGCAAAACACTTCTAACACCTTCAGATATGTTTCTCTGTGTTGCAAAATAGCTTTTATTCATGCACAGAGTGTAAATTTAAAGTGGGACCAAGATTCAGCCTGCATTGCCTGAACCAACTTTGTTCTGCGCTGAAAAGCTGTTTTCTGACATTTCAGGGTCTAACTTCAAAAATCATGCAAAACACTTCTAACACCTTCAGATATGTTTCTCTGTGTTGCAAAATAGGTTTTATTCATGCACAGACTGCAAAGTTAAAGTGGGACAGAGATTCAGCTTGCATTGCCTGAACCAACTTTGTTCTGCGCTGAAACGCTGTTTTCTGACATTTGAGGGAACTTCAAAAATCATGCAAAACACTTCTAACACCTTCAGATATGTTTCTCTGTGTTGCAAAATAGCTTTTATTCATGCACAGAGTGTAAATTTAAAGTGGGACCAAGATTCAGCTTGCATTGCCTGAACCAACTTTGTTCTGCGCTGAAAAGCTGTTTTCTGACATTTCATGGTCTAACTTCAAAAATCATGCAAAACACTTCTAACACCTTCAGATATGTTTCTCTGTGTTGCAAAATAGGTTTTATTCATGCACAGACTGCAAAGTTAAAGTGGGACAGAGATTCAGCTTGCATTGCTGGAACCAGCTTTGTTCTGCGCTGAAAAGCTGTTTTCTGACATTTCAGGGTCTAACTTCAAAAATCATGCAAAACACTTCTAACACCTTCAGATATGTTTCTCTGTGTTGCAAAATAGCTTTTATTCATGCACAGACTGCAAAGTTAAAGTGGGACAGAGATTCAGCTTGCATTGCCTGAACCAACTTTGTTCTGAGCTGAAAAGCTGTTTTCTGACATTTCAGGGTCTAACTTCAAAAATCATGCAAAACACTTCTAACACCTTCAGATATGTTTCTCTGTGTTGCAAAATAGGTTTTATTCATGCACAGAGTGTAAATTTAAAGTGGGACCAAGATTCAGCTTGCATTGCCTGAAACAACTTTGTTCTGAGCTGAAAAGCTGTTTTCTGACATTATATGTTTTTCTGTGTTGCAAAATAGCTTTTATTCATGCACAGACTGCAAAGTTAAAGTGGGACCGAGATTCAGCTTGCATTGCCTGAACCAACTTTGTTCTGCGCTGAAAAGCTGTTTTCTGACATTTCAGGGTCTAACTTCAAAAATCATGCAAAACACTTCTAACACCTTCAGATATGTTTCTCTGTGTTGCAAAATAGCTTTTATTCATGCACAGACTGCAAAGTTAAAGTGGGACAGAGATTCAGCTTGCATTGCTGGAACCAGCTTTGTTCTGCGCTGAAAAGCTGTTTTCTGACATTTCAGGGTCTAACTTCAAAAATCATGCAAAACACTTCTAACACCTTCAGATATGTTTCTCTGTGTTGCAAAATAGGTTTTATTCATGCACAGACTGCAAAGTTAAAGTGGGACAGAGATTCAGCTTGCATTGCCTGAACCAACTTTGTTCTGCGCTGAAACGCTGTTTTCTGACATTTCAGGGTCTAACTTCAAAAATCATGCAAAACACTTCTAACACCTTCAGATATGTTTCTCTGTGTTGCAAAATAGCTTTTATTCATGCACAGAGTGTAAATTTAAAGTGGGACCAAGATTCAGCTTGCATTGCCTGAACCAACTTTGTTCTGCACTGAAAAGCTGTTTTCTGACATTTCAGGGTCTAACTTCAAAAATCATGCAAAACACTTCTAACACCTTCAGATATGTTTCTCTGTGTTGCAAAATAGCTTTTATTCATGCACAGACTGCAAAGTTAAAGTGGGACCGAGATTCAGCTTGCATTGCCTGAACCAACTTTGTTCTGCGCTGAAAAGCTGTTTTCTGACATTTCATGGTCTAACTTCAAAAATCATGCAAAACACTTCTAACACCTTCAGATATGTTTCTCTGTGTTGCAAAATAGGTTTCATTCATGCACAGACTGCAAAGTTAAAGTGGGACAGAGATTCAGCTTGCATTGCTGGAACCAGCTTTGTTCTGCGCTGAAAAGCTGTTTTCTGACATTTCAGGGTCTAACTTCAAAAATCATGCAAAACACTTCTAACACCTTCAGATATGTTTCTCTGTGTTGCAAAATAGGTTTTATTCATGCACAGACTGCAAAGTTAAAGTGGGATAGAGATTCAGCTTGCATTGCCTGAACCAACTTTGTTCTGCGCTGAAACGCTGTTTTCTGACATTTCAGGGTCTAACTTCAAAAATCATGCAAAACACTTCTAACACCTTCAGATATGTTTCTCTGTGTTGCAAAATAGGTTTTATTCATGCACAGACTGCAAAGTTAAAGTGGGATAGAGATTCAGCTTGCATTGCCTGAACCAACTTTGTTCTGCGCTGAAACGCTGTTTTCTGACATTTCAGGGTCTAACTTCAAAAATCATGCAAAACACTTCTAACACCTTCAGATATGTTTCTCTGTGTTGCAAAATAGGTTTTATTCATGCACAGAGTGTAAATTTAAAGTGGGACCAAGATTCAGCTTGCATTGCCTGAAACAACTTTGTTCTGAGCTGAAAAGCTGTTTTCTGACATTATATGTTTTTCTGTGTTGCAAAATAGCTTTTATTCATGCACAGACTGCAAAGTTAAAGTGGGACCGAGATTCAGCTTGCATTGCCTGAACCAACTTTGTTCTGCGCTGAAAAGCTGTTTTCTGACATTTCAGGGTCTAACTTCAAAAATCATGCAAAACACTTCTAACACCTTCAGATATGTTTCTCTGTGTTGCAAAATAGCTTTTATTCATGCACAGACTGCAAAGTTAAAGTGGGACAGAGATTCAGCTTGCATTGCTGGAACCAGCTTTGTTCTGCGCTGAAAAGCTGTTTTCTGACATTTCAGGGTCTAACTTCAAAAATCATGCAAAACACTTCTAACACCTTCAGATATGTTTCTCTGTGTTGCAAAATAGGTTTTATTCATGCACAGACTGCAATTTTAATTTTTGGACCGATTTTCAGCCTGCATTGCCAGAACCAAGTTTGTTATGTGCTGAAAAGCTGTTTTCTGACATTTCAGGCTCTAACTTCAAAAATCATGCAAAACACTTCTAACACCTTCAGATATGTTTCTCTGTGTAGCAAAATAGGTTTTATTCATGCACAGACTGCAATTTTAATTTTGGACCGAGTTTCAGCTTGAATTGCCTGAACCAAGTTTGTTATGTGCTGAAACGCCGTTTTCTGACATTTCAGGCTCTAACTTCAAAAATCATGCAAAACACTTCTAACACCTTCAGATATGTTTCTCTGTGTTGCAAAATAGGTTTTATTCATGCACAGACTGCAATTTTAATTTTGGGCCGAGTTTCAGCTTGCATTGCTTGAACCAAGTTTGTTATGTGCTGAAACGCCGTTTTCTGACATTTCAGGCTCTAACTTCAAAAATCATGCAAAACACTTCTAACACCTTCAGATATGTTTCTCTGTGTTGCAAAATAGGTTTTATTCATGCACAGACTGCAATTTTAATTTTGGACCGAGTTTCAGCCTGCATTGCCAGAACCGAGTTTGTTATGTGCTGAAACGCTGTTTTCTGACATTTCAGGCTCTAACTTCAAAAATCATGCAAAACACTTCTAACACCTTCAGATATGTTTCTCTGTGTTGCAAAATAGGTTTTATTCATGCACAGACTGCAATTTTTATTTTGGGCCGAGTTTCAGCTTGCATTGCCTGAACCAAGTTTGTTATGTGCTGAAACGCCGTTTTCTGACATTTCAGGCTCTAACTTCAAAAATCATGCAAAACACTTCTAACACCTTCAGATATGTTTCTCTGTGTTGCAAAATAGGTTTTATTCATGCACAGACTGCAATTTTAATTTTGGACCGAGTTTCAGCTTGAATTGCCTGAACCAACTTTGTTATGTGCTGAAACGCCGTTTTCTGACATTTCAGGCTCTAACTTCAAAAATCATGCAAAACACTTCTAACACCTTCAGATATGTTTCTCTGTGTTGCAAAATAGGTTGTATTCATGCACAGACTGCAATTTTTATTTTGGACCGAGTTTCAGCTTGAATTGCCTGAACCAAGTTTGTTCTGCGCTGAAACGCTGTTTTCTGACATTTCAGGCTCTAACTTCAAAAATCATGCAAAACACTTCTAACACCTTCAGATATGTTTCTCTGTGTTGCAAAATAGGTTTTATTCATGCACAGACTGCAATTTTAATTTTGGGCCGAGTTTCAGCTTGCATTGCTTGAACCAAGTTTGTTATGTGCTGAAACGCCGTTTTCTGACATTTCAGGCTCTAACTTCAAAAATCATGCAAAACACTTCTAACACCTTCAGATATGTTTCTCTGTGTTGCAAAATAGGTTTTATTCATGCACAGACTGCAATTTTAATTTTGGACCGAGTTTCAGCCTGCATTGCCAGAACCGAGTTTGTTATGTGCTGAAACGCTGTTTTCTGACATTTCAGGCTCTAACTTCAAAAATCATGCAAAACACTTCTAACACCTTCAGATATGTTTCTCTGTGTTGCAAAATAGGTTTTATTCATGCACAGACTGCAATTTTTATTTTGGGCCGAGTTTCAGCTTGCATTGCCTGAACCAAGTTTGTTATGTGCTGAAACGCCGTTTTCTGACATTTCAGGCTCTAACTTCAAAAATCATGCAAAACACTTCTAACACCTTCAGATATGTTTCTCTGTGTTGCAAAATAGGTTTTATTCATGCACAGACTGCAATTTTAATTTTGGACCGAGTTTCAGCTTGAATTGCCTGAACCAACTTTGTTATGTGCTGAAACGCCGTTTTCTGACATTTCAGGCTCTAACTTCAAAAATCATGCAAAACACTTCTAACACCTTCAGATATGTTTCTCTGTGTTGCAAAATAGGTTGTATTCATGCACAGACTGCAATTTTTATTTTGGACCGAGTTTCAGCTTGAATTGCCTGAACCAAGTTTGTTCTGCGCTGAAACGCTGTTTTCTGACATTTCAGGCTCTAACTTCAAAAATCATGCAAAACACTTCTAACACCTTCAGATATGTTTCTCTGTGTTGCAAAATAGGTTTTATTCATGCACAGACTGCAATTTTAATTTTGGACCGAGTTTCTGCTTGCATTGCCTGAACCAAGTTTGTTATGTGCTTAAACGCCGTTTTCTGACATTTCAGGCTCTAACTTCAAAAATCATGCAAAACACTTCTAACACCTTCAGATATGTTTCTCTGTGTTGCAAAATAGGTTTTATTCATGCACAGACTGCAATTTTAATTTTGGACCGAGTTTCAGCTTGCATTGCCTGAACCAAGTTTGTTATGTGCTGAAACGCCGTTTTCTGACATTTCAGGCTCTAACTTCAAAAATCATGCAAAACACTTCTAACACCTTCAGATATGTTTCTCTGTGTTGCAAAATAGGTTTTATTCATGCACAGACTGCAATTTTAATATTGGACCGAGTTTCAGCTTGAATTGCCTGAACCAAGTTTGTTATGTGCTGAAACGCCGTTTTCTGACATTTCAGGCTCTAACTTCAAAAATCATGCAAAACACTTCTAACACCTTCAGATATGTTTCTCTGTGTTGCAAAATAGGTTTTATTCATGCACAGACTGCAATTTTAATATTGGACCGAGTTTCAGCTTGAATTGCCTGAACCAAGTTTGTTCTGCGCTGAAACGCTGTTTTCTGACATTTCAGGCTCTAACTTCAAAAATCATGCAAAACACCTCTAACACCTTCAGATATGTTTCTCTGTGTTGCAAAATAGGTTTTATTCATGCACAGACTGCAATTTTAATTTTTGGACCGAGTTTCTGCTTGCATTGCCTGAACCAAGTTTGTTATGTGCTAAAACGCCGTTTTCTGACATTTCAGGCTCTAACTTCAAAAATCATGCAAAACACTTCTAACACCTTCAGATATGTTTCTCTGTGTTGCAAAATAGGTTTTATTCATGCACAGACTGCAATTTTAATATTGGACCGAGTTTCAGCTTGAATTGCCTGAACCAAGTTTGTTCTGCGCTGAAACGCTGTTTTCTGACATTTCAGGCTCTAACTTCAAAAATCATGCAAAACACCTCTAACACCTTCAGATATGTTTCTCTGTGTTGCAAAATAGGTTTTATTCATGCACAGACTGCAATTTTAATTTTTGGACCGAGTTTCTGCTTGCATTGCCTGAACCAAGTTTGTTATGTGCTAAAACGCCGTTTTCTGACATTTCAGGCTCTAACTTCAAAAATCATGCAAAACACTTCTAACACCTTCAGATATGTTTCTCTGTGTTGCAAAATAGGTTTTATTCATGCACAGACTGCAATTTTAATTTTGGACCGAGTTTCAGCTTGCATTGCCTAAACCAAGTTTGTTATGTGCTGAAACGCCGTTTTCTGACATTTCAGGCTCTAACTTCAAAAATCATGCAAAACACTTCTAACACCTTCAGATATGTTTCTCTGTGTTGCAAAATAGGTTTTATTCATGCACAGACTGCAATTTTAATTTTGGACCGAGTTTCAGCCTGCATTGCCAGAATCAAGTTTGTTATGTGCTGAAACGCTGTTTTCTGACATTTCAGGCTCTAACTTCAAAAATCATGCAAAACACTTCTAACACCTTCAGATATGTTTCTCTGTGTTGCAAAATAGGTTTTATTCATGCACAGACTGCAATTTTTATTTTGGGCCGAGTTTCAGCTTGCATTGCCTGAACCAAGTTTGTTATGTGCTGAAACGCCGTTTTCTGACATTTCAGGCTCTAACTTCAAAAATCATGCAAAACACTTCTAACACCTTCAGATATGTTTCTCTGTGTTGCAAAATAGGTTTTATTCATGCACAGACTGCAATTTTAATATTGGACCGAGTTTCAGCTTGAATTGCCTGAACCAAGTTTGTTCTGCGCTGAAACGCTGTTTTCTGACATTTCAGGCTCTAACTTCAAAAATCATGCAAAACACTTCTAACACCTTCAGATATGTTTCTCTGTGTTGCAAAATAGGTTTTATTCATGCACAGACTGCAATTTTTATTTTGGACCGAGTTTCAGCTTGAATTGCCTGAACCAAGTTTGTTCTGCGCTGAAACGCTGTTTTCTGACATTTCAGGCTCTAACTTCAAAAATCATGCAAAACACTTCTAACACCTTCATATATGTTTCTCTGTGTTGCAAAATAGGTTTTATTCATGCACAGACTGCAATTTTAATTTTGGACCGATTTTCAGCCTGCATTGCCAGAACCAAGTTTGTTATGTGCTGAAAAGCTGTTTTCTGACATTTCAGGCTCTAACTTCAAAAATCATGCAAAACACTTCTAACACCTTCAGATATGTTTCTCTGTGTTGCAAAATAGGTTTTATTCATGCACAGACTGCAATTTTAATTTTGGACCGATTTTCAGCCTGCATTGCCAGAACCAAGTTTGTTATGTGCTGAAAAGCTGTTTTCTGACATTTCAGGCTCTAACTTCAAAAATCATGCAAAACACTTCTAACACCTTCAGATATGTTTCTCTGTGTTGCAAAATAGGTTTTATTCATGCACAGACTGCAATTTTAATTTTGGACCGAGTTTCAGCCTGCATTGCCAGAATCAAGTTTGTTATGTGCTGAAACGCCGTTTTCTGACATTTCAGGCTCTAACTTCAAAAATCATGCAAAACACTTCTAACACCTTCAGATATGTTTCTCTGTGTTGCAAAATAGGTTTTATTCATGCACAGACTGCAATTTTTATTTTGGACCGAGTTTCAGCTTGAATTGCCTGAACCAAGTTTGTTCTGCGCTGAAACGCTGTTTTATGACATTTCAGGCTCTAACTTCAAAAATCATGCAAAACACTTCTAACACCTTCAGATATGTTTCTCTGTGTTGCAAAATAGGTTTTATTCATGCACAGACTGCAATTTTAATTTTGGACCGAGTTTCAGCTTGAATTGCCTGAACCAACTTTGTTATGTGCTGAAACGCCGTTTTCTGACATTTCAGGCTCTAACTTCAAAAATCATGCAAAACACTTCTAACACCTTCAGATATGTTTCTCTGTGTTGCAAAATAGGTTTTATTCATGCACAGACTGCAATTTTAATATTGGACCGAGTTTCAGCTTGAATTGCCTGAACCAAGTTTGTTCTGCGCTGAAACGCTGTTTTCTGACATTTCAGGCTCTAACTTCAAAAATCATGCAAAACACCTCTAACACCTTCAGATATGTTTCTCTGTGTTGCAAAATAGGTTTTATTCATGCACAGACTGCAATTTTAATTTTTGGACCGAGTTTCTGCTTGCATTGCCTGAACCAAGTTTGTTATGTGCTAAAACGCCGTTTTCTGACATTTCAGGCTCTAACTTCAAAAATCATGCAAAACACTTCTAACACCTTCAGATATGTTTCTCTGTGTTGCAAAATAGGTTTTATTCATGCACAGACTGCAATTTTAATTTTGGACCGAGTTTCAGCTTGCATTGCCTAAACCAAGTTTGTTATGTGCTGAAACGCCGTTTTCTGACATTTCAGGCTCTAACTTCAAAAATCATGCAAAACACTTCTAACACCTTCAGATATGTTTCTCTGTGTTGCAAAATAGGTTTTATTCATGCACAGACTGCAATTTTAATTTTGGACCGAGTTTCAGCCTGCATTGCCAGAATCAAGTTTGTTATGTGCTGAAACGCCGTTTTCTGACATTTCAGGCTCTAACTTCAAAAATCATGCAAAACACTTCTAACACCTTCAGATATGTTTCTCTGTGTTGCAAAATAGGTTGTATTCATGCACAGACTGCAATTTTTATTTTGGACCGAGTTTCAGCTTGAAATGCCTGAACCAAGTTTGTTCTGCGCTGAAACGCTGTTTTCTGACATTTCAGGCTCTAACTTCAAAAATCATGCAAAACACTTCTAACACCTTCAGATATGTTTCTCTGTGTTGCAAAATAGGTTTTATTCATGCACAGACTGCAATTTTAATATTGGACCGAGTTTCAGCTTGAATTGCCTGAACCAAGTTTGTTCTGCGCTGAAACGCTGTTTTCTGACATTTCAGGCTCTAACTTCAAAAATCATGCAAAACACTTCTAACACCTTCAGATATGTTTCTCTGTGTTGCAAAATAGGTTGTATTCATGCACAGACTGCAATTTTTATTTTGGACCGAGTTTCAGCTTGACATGCCTGAACCAAGTTTGTTCTGCGCTGAAACGCTGTTTTCTGACATTTCAGGCTCTAACTTCAAAAATCATGCAAAACACTTCTAACACCTTCAGATATGTTTCTCTGTGTTGCAAAATAGGTTTTATTCATACACAGACTGCAATTTTAATTTTGGACCGATTTTCAGCCTGCATTGCCAGAACCAAGTTTGTTATGTGCTGAAAAGCTGTTTTCTGACATTTCAGGCTCTAACTTCAAAAATCATGCAAAACACTTCTAACACCTTCAGATATGTTTCTCTGTGTTGCAAAATAGGTTGTATTCATGCACAGACTGCAATTTTTATTTTGGACCGAGTTTCAGCTTGACATGCCTGAACCAAGTTTGTTCTGCGCTGAAACGCTGTTTTCTGACATTTCAGGCTCTAACTTCAAAAATCATGCAAAACACTTCTAACACCTTCAGATATGTTTCTCTGTGTTGCAAAATAGGTTTTATTCATGCACAGACTGCAATTTTAATTTAGGACCGAGTTTCAGCCTGCATTGCCAGAATCAAGTTTGTTATGTGCTGAAACGCTGTTTTCTGACATTTCAGGCTCTAACTACAAAAATCATGCAAAACACTTCTAACACCTTCAGATATGTTTCTCTGTGTTGCAAAATAGGTTTTATTCATGCACAGACTGCAATTTTAATTTTGGACCGATTTTCAGCCTGCATTGCCAGAACCAAGTTTGTTATGTGCTGAAAAGCTGTTTTCTGACATTTCAGGCTCTAACTTCAAAAATCATGCAAAACACTTCTAACACCTTCAGATATGTTTCTCTGTGTTGCAAAATAGGTTGTATTCATGCACAGACTGCAATTTTTATTTTGGACCGAGTTTCAGCTTGAAATGCCTGAACCAAGTTTGTTCTGCGCTGAAACGCTGTTTTCTGACATTTCAGGCTCTAACTTCAAAAATCATGCAAAACACTTCTAACACCTTCAGATATGTTTCTCTGTGTTGCAAAATAGGTTTTATTCATGCACAGACTGCAATTTTAATATTGGACCGAGTTTCAGCTTGAATTGCCTGAACCAAGTTTGTTATGTGCTGAAACGCCGTTTTCTGACATTTCAGGCTCTAACTTCAAAAATCATGCAAAACACTTCTAACACCTTCAGATATGTTTCTCTGTGTTGCAAAATAGGTTTTATTCATGCACAGACTGCAATTTTAATATTGGACCGAGTTTCAGCTTGAATTGCCTGAACCAAGTTTGTTCTGCGCTGAAACGCTGTTTTCTGACATTTCAGGCTCTAACTTCAAAAATCATGCAAAACACTTCTAACACCTTCAGATATGTTTCTCTGTGTTGCAAAATAGGTTTTATTCATGCACAGACTGCAATTTTAATTTTTGGACCGAGTTTCTGCTTGCATTGCCTGAACCAAGTTTGTTATGTGCTAAAACGCCGTTTTCTGACATTTCAGGCTCTAACTTCAAAAATCATGCAAAACACTTCTAACACCTTCAGATATGTTTCTCTGTGTTGCAAAATAGGTTTTATTCATGCACAGACTGCAATTTTAATTTTGGACCGAGTTTCAGCTTGCATTGCCTGAACCAAGTTTGTTATGTGCTGAAACGCTGTTTTCTGACATTTCAGGCTCTAACTTCAAAAATCATGCAAAACACTTCTAACACCTTCAGATATGTTTTTCTGTGTTGCAAAATAGGTTTTATTCATGCACAGACTGCAATTTTAATTTTGGACCGAGTTTCAGCCTGCATTGCCAGAATCAAGTTTGTTATGTGCTGAAACGCTGTTTTCTGACATTTCAGGCTCTAACTTCAAAAATCATGCAAAACACTTCTAACACCTTCAGATATGTTTCTCTGTGTTGCAAAATAGGTTTTATTCATGCACAGACTGCAATTTTAATATTGGACCGAGTTTCAGCTTGAATTGCCTGAACCAAGTTTGTTATGTGCTGAAACGCCGTTTTCTGACATTTCAGGCTCTAACTTCAAAAATCATGCAAAACACTTCTAACACCTTCAGATATGTTTCTCTGTGTTGCAAAATAGGTTTTATTCATGCACAGACTGCAATTTTAATATTGGACCGAGTTTCAGCTTGAATTGCCTGAACCAAGTTTGTTCTGCGCTGAAACGCTGTTTTCTGACATTTCAGGCTCTAACTTCAAAAATCATGCAAAACACTTCTAACACCTTCAGATATGTTTCTCTGTGTTGCAAAATAGGTTTTATTCATGCACAGACTGCAATTTTAATTTTTGGACCGAGTTTCTGCTTGCATTGCCTGAACCAAGTTTGTTATGTGCTGAAACGCCGTTTTCTGACATTTCAGGCTCTAACTTCAAAAATCATGCAAAACACTTCTAACACCTTCAGATATGTTTCTCTGTGTTGCAAAATAGGTTTTATTCATGCACAGACTGCAATTTTAATTTTGGACCGAGTTTCAGCTTGCATTGCCTGAACCAAGTTTGTTATGTGCTGAAACGCCGTTTTCTGACATTTCAGGCTCTAACTTCAAAAATCATGCAAAACACTTCTAACACCTTCAGATATGTTTTTCTGTGTTGCAAAATAGGTTTTATTCATGCACAGACTGCAATTTTAATTTTGGACCGAGTTTCAGCCTGCATTGCCAGAATCAAGTTTGTTATGTGCTGAAACGCTGTTTTCTGACATTTCAGGCTCTAACTTCAAAAATCATGCAAAACACTTCTAACACCTTCAGATATGTTTCTCTGTGTTGCAAAATAGGTTTTATTCATGCACAGACTGCAATTTTAATATTGGACCGAGTTTCAGCTTGAATTGCCTGAACCAAGTTTGTTATGTGCTGAAACGCCGTTTTCTGACATTTCAGGCTCTAACTTCAAAAATCATGCAAAACACTTCTAACACCTTCAGATATGTTTCTCTGTGTTGCAAAATAGGTTGTATTCATGCACAGACTGCAATTTTAATATTGGACCGAGTTTCAGCTTGAATTGCCTGAACCAAGTTTGTTCTGCGCTGAAACGCCGTTTTCTGACATTTCAGGCTCTAACTTCAAAAATCATGCAAAACACTTCTAACACCTTCAGATATGTTTCTCTGTGTTGCAAAATAGGTTTTATTCATGCACAGACTGCAATTTTAATTTTTGGACCGAGTTTCTGCTTGCATTGCCTGAACCAAGTTTGTTATGTGCTAAAACGCCGTTTTCTGACATTTCAGGCTCTAACTTCAAAAATCATGCAAAACACTTCTAACACCTTCAGATATGTTTCTCTGTGTTGCAAAATAGGTTTTATTCATGCACAGACTGCAATTTTAATTTTGGACCGAGTTTCAGCTTGCATTGCCTGAACCAAGTTTGTTATGTGCTGAAACGCCGTTTTCTGACATTTCAGGCTCTAACTTCAAAAATCATGCAAAACACTTCTAACACCTTCAGATATGTTTTTCTGTGTTGCAAAATAGGTTTTATTCATGCACAGACTGCAATTTTAATTTTGGACCGAGTTTCAGCCTGCATTGCCAGAATCAAGTTTGTTATGTGCTGAAACGCTGTTTTCTGACATTTCAGGCTCTAACTTCAAAAATCATGCAAAACACTTCTAACACCTTCAGATATGTTTCTCTGTGTTGCAAAATAGGTTTTATTCATGCACAGACTGCAATTTTAATATTGGACCGAGTTTCAGCTTGAATTGCCTGAACCAAGTTTGTTATGTGCTGAAACGCCGTTTTCTGACATTTCAGGCTCTAACTTCAAAAATCATGCAAAACACTTCTAACACCTTCAGATATGTTTCTCTGTGTTGCAAAATAGGTTTTATTCATGCACAGACTGCAATTTTAATATTGGACCGAGTTTCAGCTTGAATTGCCTGAACCAAGTTTGTTCTGCGCTGAAACGCTGTTTTCTGACATTTCAGGCTCTAACTTCAAAAATCATGCAAAACACTTCTAACACCTTCAGATATGTTTCTCTGTGTTGCAAAATAGGTTTTATTCATGCACAGACTGCAATTTTAATTTTGGACCGAGTTTCAGCTTGCATTGCCTGAACCAAGTTTGTTATGTGCTGAAACGCCGTTTTCTGACATTTCAGGCTCTAACTTCAAAAATCATGCAAAACACTTCTAACACCTTCAGATATGTTTTTCTGTGTTGCAAAATAGGTTTTATTCATGCACAGACTGCAATTTTAATTTTGGACCGAGTTTCAGCTTGAATTGCCTGAACCAAGTTTGTTCTGCGCTGAAACGCTGTTTTCTGACATTTCAGGCTCTAACTTCAAAAATCATGCAAAACACTTCTAACACCTTCAGATATGTTTCTCTGTGTTGCAAAATAGGTTTTATTCATGCACAGACTGCAATTTTAATTTTTGGACCGAGTTTCTGCTTGCATTGCCTGAACCAAGTTTGTTATGTGCTGAAACGCCGTTTTCTGACATTTCAGGCTCTAACTTCAAAAATCATGCAAAACACTTCTAACACCTTCAGATATGTTTCTCTGTGTTGCAAAATAGGTTTTATTCATGCACAGACTGCAATTTTAATTTTGGACCGAGTTTCAGCTTGCATTGCCTGAACCAAGTTTGTTATGTTCTGAAACGCCGTTTTCTGACATTTCAGGCTCTAACTTCAAAAATCATGCAAAACACTTCTAACACCTTCAGATATGTTTTTCTGTGTTGCAAAATAGGTTTTATTCATGCACAGACTGCAATTTTAATTTTGGACCGAGTTTCAGCCTGCATTGCCAGAATCAAGTTTGTTATGTGCTGAAACGCTGTTTTCTGACATTTCAGGCTCTAACTTCAAAAATCATGCAAAACACTTCTAACACCTTCAGATATGTTTCTCTGTGTTGCAAAATAGGTTTTATTCATGCACAGACTGCAATTTTAATATTGGACCGAGTTTCAGCTTGAATTGCCTGAACCAAGTTTGTTATGTGCTGAAACGCCGTTTTCTGACATTTCAGGCTCTAACTTCAAAAATCATGCAAAACACTTCTAACACCTTCAGATATGTTTCTCTGTGTTGCAAAATAGGTTTTATTCATGCACAGACTGCAATTTTAATATTGGACCGAGTTTCAGCTTGAATTGCCTGAACCAAGTTTGTTCTGCGCTGAAACGCTGTTTTCTGACATTTCAGGCTCTAACTTCAAAAATCATGCAAAACACTTCTAACACCTTCAGATATGTTTCTCTGTGTTGCAAAATAGGTTTTATTCATGCACAGACTGCAATTTTAATTTTGGACCGATTTTCAGCCTGCATTGCCAGAACCAAGTTTGTTATGTGCTGAAAAGCTGTTTTCTGACATTTCAGGCTCTAACTTCAAAAATCATGCAAAACACTTCTAACACCTTCAGATATGTTTCTCTGTGTTGCAAAATAGGTTTTATTCATGCACAGACTGCAATTTTAATATTGGACCGAGTTTCAGCTTGAATTGCCTGAACCAAGTTTGTTCTGCGCTGAAACGCTGTTTTCTGACATTTCAGGCTCTAACTTCAAAAATCATGCAAAACACTTCTAACACCTTCAGATATGTTTCTCTGTGTTGCAAAATAGGTTTTATTCATGCACAGACTGCAATTTTAATTTTTGGACCGAGTTTCTGCTTGCATTGCCTGAACCAAGTTTGTTATGTGCTGAAACGCCGTTTTCTGACATTTCAGGCTCTAACTTCAAAAATCATGCAAAACACTTCTAACACCTTCAGATATGTTTCTCTGTGTTGCAAAATAGGTTTTATTCATGCACAGACTGCAATTTTAATTTTGGACCGAGTTTCAGCTTGCATTGCCTGAACCAAGTTTGTTATGTGCTGAAACGCCGTTTTCTGACATTTCAGGCTCTAACTTCAAAAATCATGCAAAACACTTCTAACACCTTCAGATATGTTTTTCTGTGTTGCAAAATAGGTTTTATTCATGCACAGACTGCAATTTTAATTTTGGACCGAGTTTCAGCCTGCATTGCCAGAATCAAGTTTGTTATGTGCTGAAACGCTGTTTTCTGACATTTCAGGCTCTAACTTCAAAAATCATGCAAAACACTTCTAACACCTTCAGATATGTTTCTCTGTGTTGCAAAATAGGTTTTATTCATGCACAGACTGCAATTTTAATTTTGGACCGAGTTTCAGCCTGCATTGCCAGAACCAAGTTTGTTAAGTGCTGAAAAGCTGTTTTCTGACATTTCAGGCTCTAACTTCAAAAATCATGCAAAACACTTCTAACACCTTCAGATATGTTTCTCTGTGTTGCAAAATAGGTTTTATTCATGCACAGACTGCAATTTTAATTTTGGACCGAGTTTCAGCTTGAATTGCCTGAACCAACTTTGTTATGTGCTGAAACGCCGTTTTCTGACATTTCAGGCTCTAACTTCAAAAATCATGCAAAACACTTCTAACACCTTCAGATATGTTTCTCTGTGTTGCAAAATAGGTTTTATTCATGCACAGACTGCAATTTTTATTTTGGACCGAGTTTCAGCTTGAATTGCCTGAACCAAGTTTGTTCTGCGCTGAAACGCTGTTTTATGACATTTCAGGCTCTAACTTCAAAAATCATGCAAAACACTTCTAACACCTTCAGATATGTTTCTCTGTGTTGCAAAATAGGTTTTATTCATGCACAGACTGCAATTTTAATTTTGGGCCGAGTTTCAGCTTGCATTGCCTGAACCAAGTTTGTTATGTGCTGAAACGCCGTTTTCTGACATTTCAGGCTCTAACTTCAAAAATCATGCAAAACACTTCTAACACCTTCAGATATGTTTCTCTGTGTTGCAAAATAGGTTTTATTCATGCACAGACTGCAATTTTAATTTTGGACCGAGTTTCAGCCTGCATTGCCAGAACCAAGTTTGTTATGTGCTGAAACGCTGTTTTCTGACATTTCAGGCTCTAACTACAAAAATCATGCAAAACACTTCTAACACCTTCAGATATGTTTCTCTGTGTTGCAAAATAGGTTTTATTCATGCACAGACTGCAATTTTAATTTTGGACCGATTTTCAGCCTGCATTGCCAGAACCAAGTTTGTTATGTGCTGAAAAGCTGTTTTCTGACATTTCAGGCTCTAACTTCAAAAATCATGCAAAACACTTCTAACACCTTCAGATATGTTTCTCTGTGTTGCAAAATAGGTTGTATTCATGCACAGACTGCAATTTTTATTTTGGACCGAGTTTCAGCTTGAATTGCGTGAACCAAGTTTGTTCTGCGCTGAAATGCTGTTTTCTGACATTTCAGGCTCTAACTTCAAAAATCATGCAAAACACTTCTAACACCTTCAGATATGTTTCTCTGTGTTGCAAAATAGGTTTTATTCATGCACAGACTGCAATTTTAATTTTGGACCGAGTTTCAGCCTGCATTGCCAGAATCAAGTTTGTTATGTGCTGAAACGCTGTTTTCTGACATTTCAGGCTCTGACTTCAAAAATCATGCAAAACACTTCTAACACCTTCAGATATGTTTCTCTGTGTTGCAAAATAGGTTTTATTCATGCACAGACTGCAATTTTTATTTTGGACCGAGTTTCAGCTTGAATTGCCTGAACCAAGTTTGTTCTGCGCTGAAACGCTGTTTTATGACATTTCAGGCTCTAACTTCAAAAATCATGCAAAACACTTCTAACACCTTCAGATATGTTTCTCTGTGTTGCAAAATAGGTTTTATTCATGCACAGACTGCAATTTTAATTTTGGGCCGAGTTTCAGCTTGCATTGCCTGAACCAAGTTTGTTATGTGCTGAAACGCCGTTTTCTGACATTTCAGGCTCTAACTTCAAAAATCATGCAAAACACTTCTAACACCTTCAGATATGTTTCTCTGTGTTGCAAAATAGGTTTTATTCATGCACAGACTGCAATTTTTATTTTGGACCGAGTTTCAGCTTGAATTGCCTGAACCAAGTTTGTTCTGCGCTGAAACGCTGTTTTCTGACATTTCAGGCTGTAACTTCAAAAATCATGCAAAACACTTCTAACACCTTCAGATATGTTTCTCTATGTTGCAAAATAGGTTTTATTCATGCACAGACTGCAATTTTAATTTTGGACCGATTTTCAGCCTGCATTGCCAGAACCAAGTTTGTTATGTGCTGAAAAGCTGTTTTCTGACATTTCAGGCTCTAACTTCAAAAATCATGCAAAACACTTCTAACACCTTCAGATATGTTTCTCTGTGTTGCAAAATAGGTTTTATTCATGCACAGACTGCAATTTTTATTTTGGACCGAGTTTCAGCTTGAATTGCCTGAACCAAGTTTGTTCTGCGCTGAAACGCTGTTTTCTGACATTTCAGGCTCTAACTTCAAAAATCATGCAAAACACTTCTAACACCTTCAGATATGTTTCTCTGTGTTGCAAAATAGGTTTTATTCATGCACAGACTGCAATTTTAATTTTGGACCGAGTTTCAGCCTGCATTGCCAGAATCAAGTTTGTTATGTGCTGAAACGCTGTTTTCTGACATTTCAGGCTCTGACTACAAAAATCATGCAAAACACTTCTAACACCTTCAGATATGTTTCTCTGTGTTGCAAAATAGGTTTTATTCATGCACAGACTGCAATTTTTATTTTGGACCGAGTTTCAGCTTGAATTGCCTGAACCAAGTTTGTTCTGCGCTGAAACGCTGTTTTCTGACATTTCAGGCTCTAACTTCAAAAATCATGCAAAACACTTCTAACACCTTCAGATATGTTTCTCTGTGTTGCAAAATAGGTTTTATTCATGCACAGACTGCAATTTTAATTTTGGACCGAGTTTCAGCTTGAATTGCCTGAACCAACTTTGTTATGTGCTGAAACGCCGTTTTCTGACATTTCAGGTTCTAACTTCAAAAATCATGCAAAACACTTCTAACACCTTCAGATATGTTTCTCTGTGTTGCAAAATAGGTTTTATTCATGCACAGACTGCAATTTTAATTTTGGACCGATTTTCAGCCTGCATTGCCAGAACCAAGTTTGTTATGTGCTGAAAAGCTGTTTTCTGACATTTCAGGCTCTAACTTCAAAAATCATGCAAAACACTTCTAACACCTTCAGATATGTTTCTCTGTGTTGCAAAATAGGTTTTATTCATGCACAGACTGCAATTTTAATTTTGGACCGAGTTTCAGCCTGCATTGCCAGAATCAAGTTTGTTATGTGCTGAAACGCCGTTTTCTGACATTTCAGGCTCTAACTTCAAAAATCATGCAAAACACTTCTAACACCTTCAGATATGTTTCTCTGTGTTGCAAAATAGGTTTTATTCATGCACAGACTTCAATTTTAATATTGGACCGAGTTTCAGCTTGAATTGCCTGAACCAACTTTGTTATGTGCTGAAACGCCGTTTTCTGACATTTCAGGCTCTAACTTCAAAAATCATGCAAAACACTTCTAACACCTTCAGATATGTTTCTCTGTGTTGCAAAATAGGTTTTATTCATGCACAGACTGCAATTTTAATTTTGGGCCGAGTTTCAGCTTGCATTGCCTGAACCAAGTTTGTTATGTGCTGAAACGCCGTTTTCTGACATTTCAGGCTCTAACTTCAAAAATCATGCAAAACACTTCTAACACCTTCAGATATGTTTCTCTGTGTTGCAAAATAGGTTTTATTCATGCACAGACTGCAATTTTAATTTTGGACCGATTTTCAGCCTGCATTGCCAGAACCAAGTTTGTTATGTGCTGAAAAGCTGTTTTCTGACATTTCAGGCTCTAACTTCAAAAATCATGCAAAACACTTCTAACACCGTCAGATATGTTTCTCTGTGTTGCAAAATAGGTTTTATTCATGCACAGACTGCAATTTTAATTTTGGACCAAGTTTCAGCCTGCATTGCCAGAATCAAGTTTGTTATGTGCTGAAACGCCGTTTTCTGACATTTCAGGCTCTAACTTCAAAAATCATGCAAAACACTTCTAAGACCTTCAGATATGTTTCTCTGTGTTGCAAAATAGGTTTTATTCATGCACAGACTGCAATTTTAATTTTGGACCGATTTTCAGCCTGCATTGCCAGAACCAAGTTTGTTATGTGCTGAAAAGCTGTTCCCTTTCGATACTTTCACTCGTACTGCGTCGAAGACGCTTATGGGAAAAGCTCCTTTTTCTCCTGAGACTGAAGCATTTCAATAACGCAGTGTAACTGCACGGCCATTGGTTCGTGCAGTGATAAAAAGACGAACCAATGGCTCGGCAGCGGAGCTGCACGAGCCTATGGCGATGATTCGCGCCCGATCGCGCCAAAAGAGGCGGAGTATCTGGCTATATAAGCGTGCATTTAGCCATAGGATCTCAGATCCTTCTCCTTCAGCGACGACTTCTTTGCTGATCTACGAGACTTGATGCTACTCGCCGTTGACACGCCTTCGCAGCGGATCAAGCTGAACGAGAGACCCTCTCTGCTCGTCTGATTAGCCGCTTCTCCGCCGCCTTCAGCGTCGCAGCAGCAGCGGTCCCAGCTGATCCCCTGCCGCCATCCGGTGAGTATAAAAGGGCTTATTTCTAAGAAGTAAGTTCTAAAAGAGCAAATTTTCTAGCGACGTTGTTGCAAATGTCGCGATGCGAGTGGCTCGTGCAGGGCTCTGCACGATGTAGAAGGGCAGTGAGTGCCGCTCACTGAGACAGAATGCTGTCGCTGACAGTTTGAGTCTCGCTTCTCCCGTTTCTTATCTCTCAGCAAGGCTCGGAGAAAGAGACAGTGGAGTCAGGGAACTAAACAACAGGGTTTGAACGATCGTACGCCGGCAGTGAGCCCGCGTGCTCGCTCTTCCCTTTGCCTTTGATCTGACAAGCTCGCATTTGTTTGTGTGTGTGTTGCTAGGGAGACGGACTGCGTTCACTACGAAAGCCCGGTCCGCTCGCAGAAGGCGCTCCAGCTCTCATGTCTCTCTCCTCCCAGTAATCTCGGAGGAAGCAGCAGCGAGTTGTGAGCTGAGCAATCATGCACGAGCATTCTCATGCCGACACATATTGTGCGAGCTTTATTGATTTGCCAGCGTGTGTTACTCGCGAGGATCAGATGCACTCGTTACACGAGCGGCTTTAAATCCTCCCAGGCAGATCAGAGCGAAGCACTGTTACATCTATTACTGACGGCTTTGCTTTCGTGTATGCGTCGCTTATGCCGCGCTCACAGAGGCGAGCTGCTTTCATTATTAATAGTATGGACATGTTCGCTCGCGGGAGTCGCCCCGCCTCCCCCTTCTCACGTTTCTCTTCTCTCAGTTACCTCGGAGAAAGAAACGGTGAATGCGCGATCAGACTTAAGTGACGTAACGCCGGCAAAGCCCCGCGTTCGTCACTCTGTGCAGTTTTTGATCAGTGTTATGTGAGGATTTGCGCCTCTCGCCTTATCGAGCGGCTCTATCCTTCTGAGCAAATCGGAGCAGAACGCTGTCACCTATGATTCTATATTGTTGACAGCTTCATATTTCAGTGCGCCTCTCGCCTGGGCCACGCCCACGCTGAGGCTGCATGCTCTGAGACAGACAGCTCTCGCTGCGAGTGTTACGTCTGGATCTGCTTTGCTCACAGCTCGATTTCTCAATGAAGACGGCCCCGCCCCTCCCCTCGTCTGCTACGAGCAGAACTGAGAGGATGTGCGCAGCGTTTTAAACTGCCTATGTTTATACAAAGATCATCAGTACTCCTCTTTTTGAGCGGTTTGATCTTTTTAGGTGGATTAAAGGAGAATGCTGTCACTGTGATCATTACTGACAGCTTCAATTTGGATGCGTCCTGGCCACGCCCACGCTGAGGCTGCGCTCGTTGAGACGATGAGTGTTATGTCTCGCTGGCGGCTCGTTTCTCAATGAAGACGGCCCCGCCCCTCCCCTCGTCTGCTACGAGCAGAACTGAGAGGATGTGCGCAGCGTTTTAAACTACCTATATGTTAATACAAAGATCATCATTACTCCTCTTTTGAGCGGTTTGATCTTTTAGGTGGATTAAATGAGAATGCTGTCACTGATCATTGCTGACAGCTTCAAATTGGATGCGTCTGGGCCATGCCCACGCTGAGGCTGCGCTTGTTGAGACGATGAGTGTTATGTCTCGCTGGCGGCTCGTTTTCTCAGTGGAAAATGTTGTGACCCCTGGGCCCTTTCTGACAGCGTCCTCACAACCTGCCATTGTCATAACGGTCAGTTGCTCGAACCAATGCAACCCCTTGCCACGCGGGCCGAGGCCTGGCAAGCCATCCCCGGAGTGTCAAGTGGGTTCTGGGCATAATAGAACGAGGTTACACACGTCAGTTCGCTTGAAGACCACCACGCTTCAGCGGGGTCTCCACCTCAGTTCACAGCAAAGACGTAGAAGTTTTGCGTACGGAGGTGAGGAATTTGTTGGCAAAGGTGCCGTAGAAACGGTTCCCCCAACACAGAGCGAGTCAGGCTTCTACAGCCGTTTCTTCCTCGTTCCAAAGAAGAATGGCAGTCTAAGACCCATCCTCGACCTCAGACGTCTGAATCGCGCCCTCATGAGACGGCCGTTCAGAATGCTTACGCTAAAGCAGATCCTCTTGCAGATATGCACAGAGGACTGCTTTTGCTCACTGGATCTGAAAGATGCATACTTCCATATCCAGATTGCCCCCCGTCACAGGCAATTCTTGAGATTCGCCTTCGAGGTATTGGCTTATCAATATACAGTCCTTCTGTTCGGACTGTCCTTAGCTCCCCGCACGTTTACGAAGTGCATGGACGCAGCGCTTTTCCCCCCTGAGACAGATGGGAATCCGCGTCTCGAATTACCTCGACGACTGGCTCATCCTGGCCCAGTCGGAGGACGAGCTAATACACCACAGATCCATAATCCTCAGCCACTTAGTGTGCCTAGGACTCAGGGTCAATTTTGCCAAGAGCGTGCTGTCTCCCAGCCAACGTATTTCATTCCTGGGAGCAGTTTTCGACTCAACCCGAATGGAGTTGCGCCGCAACGAGCCCAGGCTATTTGCAGGCTCGCGGCCTCCTTCAAAGTCGGAGCCCTTCGCCCTCTCAAGGCTTTTCAGAAGATGCTCGGCCTGATGGCCTCGGCATCCCCAGTACTTCAGTTGGGCCTGCTTCAAATGCGCCCTCTGCAGTTCTGGCTGAAACCAAAGGTTCCTCCTCAAGCCTGGCGTCTAGGACGCCTACGTATCAAGGTAGATCAGGCCTGTGTCACAGCTCTGATTCCTTGGAAGAACTCTCAATGGATGGAACAGGGCGTTCCCCTGGACATGGTATTCAGAAGGAAAGTTCTCAGGTTGGGGGGCACTGTGCGACTGCCAGCCTGCATTCGACCAATGGTCGAAAGCAGAGAGTCGCCTTCACATCAACTGCCTAGGAATGCTAGCAGTGTGTTTAGGCCTCCACACCCTTCTGCCGGTCTTAAAGGGACACCACGTCTTAGTCCGCTCGGACAGTATGACAGTGGTGTCTTACATAAATCACCAGGGAGGTCTTTCGTCGAGACATCTATCACGTTAGTGAAACGTCTCCTAAAGTGGGCTCAACTGCACTTCCGCTCGTTGAGAGCAACACATGTGCCAGGCAGGCTGAACCAGAGAGCAGACATGCTGTCTCGGAGCAACGTCTCCTCAGACGAGTGGATGCTTCACCCCCAAATGGTTCAGGAAATATGGGCGGTCTTCGGCAAGGCGCAAGTAGATCTTTTCGCCTCAGAAGACAATTATCACTGCCCAATCTATTTTTCAAAGGAACAGGATGTATTGGCCCGCGAGTGGCCCAATCTCCTTTTGTATGCGTTTCCCCCGACTGCCCTGGTACCACGGGTCATAAGGCGAGTCAGGGAGCAGAAGCTCAAAGTCCTGTTAGTGGCCCCATTCTGGCAGAACCAGCATTGGTTTCCAGATCTTCCTCGGCTGCTTTCAACAGCGCCGTGGCCCATTCCACTGAGACGAGATCTCTTAACGCAGGCAAACAGAACGCTATGGCACCCCCCACCGGAATTGTGGGCGCTGCACGTATGGTCTCTCGACGGGAGCCTACAAGTCTCCCTGAGGCCGTTTTGAGCACTATCTCTCAAGCCAGAGCACCCTCTACAAGGCGGCTCTATGATCTTAATTGGTCTGTCTTTTCCGCCTGGTGTTCCACCCGCGGTGCAGATCCGAATTTATGCGACATATCAGTGATATTGTCCTTCCTTCAGGAGCTATTGGACAAGGGAAGATCTCCCTCCACGCTCAAGGTCTATGTGACAGCCATAGCGGCATTCCATTACCTTATAAATGGTCAATCTGTGGGAAAGAACGATCTGGTCGTTCGTTTCTTGAAGGGGTCAAGAAGGCTTAACCCCCCTTCGCCCCATCACAGTCCCTTCTTGGGACCTACCCACGGTGCTGAGGGCTCTGAGAAGCCCTCCCTTTGAGCCGCTTCTGTCCACTGACCTTCGCCCTCTAACGCTGAAAACTGCCCTGCTTTTAGCATTGGCATCAGTCAAACGTATGGGTGAACTACAGGCGCACTTTGTGAGCCCCATATGCTTGGAATTTGGGCTAAATGACTCTAAAGTCATCCTGAAGCCAAGACGTGGTTATGTACTGTCACGGGGGAGAAAACACACAACAAGGTTGGCTGGTGAACAAAAGCCCCGGAGGGTGGATTTATTAAAATTGAAGTACGTGGAGAGGTGAAAAGGGGAATTAAAGTCTGTTGTGCTGTCGTGGCTGGTGCTCCTGTGAAGTCCTCGTGCTCGTGAAGGTGGGTGTCCAGACGTGCTCAATCGGGCTGTCGGTCACTTCGCTGCCTTCTGGGAGAGGAGAAACAAAGGGTTAGTGCCAATGCGATCAGCATGAGACGGTTGTCTGTTGAAGTGTGTTTGGTGGTGGCTTTTAAAGCCACTTGATGACTGCCGGCAGCTGGGACCGATCAGCCCGTGATGAGGACGTGCAGGTGAGCTGCGTTGGTTGCCAGGGCGACGCTGATCAGCCCAGAGAGACTCGTCACATCCCCCCCCCCTAAGCGTCGTTCTGGCCCTGGGAACGAGAGTAGACAGTAGGGGTGAGATAAGGGGTGGGTGGGGAATGACCCCTGACAGACCTGCAAAAGCTGTCCACATCCGTGAGAGTCCATCAGCGTTGGCGTTGGCGGCCCCGGCCCGATGTCGCACTTCAAAGTGGAAGTCCTGGAGCGCGAGGAACCAGCGGGTCACCCTGGCGTTGGTGTCCTTGGCCCGGGCCATCCACTGTAGGGGGGCATGGTCGGTCACCAGGGTGAACTTACGGCCGAGAAGGTAGTACCGCAGCTCCAGGACTGCCCACTTGATGGCCAGGGCCTCCTTCTCGACGGCGGCGTAGTTCTTCTCTGCCTTGGACAGCTTCCTGCTGATATAAATGATGGGATGCTCCTCACCTTCCTGGATTTGTGACAGGACGGCTCCCAGTCCGGTATCGGAGGCATCCGTCTGCAGCAGGAAGGGGCAGCCGAAGTCAGGAGCGCGGAGCACAGGCGACGAGGAGAGGGCCGTCTTGAGCCGAGCGAAGGCCTCCTCCGTGGCTGTTGTCCAACAGATCTTCTCGGGCTGCCCCTTCCTGGTCAGGTCTGTCAGGGGGGCGGCTAAAGAGGAGAAGTTGGGGATAAAACAGCGATAGTACCCCGCCAACCCCAAAAAGGCTCGTACCTGGGACTTCGTTTGGGGCTTTGGAGCGGACCGGATCGCCTCCACCTTCTTGTCCTGGGGTCGGATGAGCCCACGGCCGACCTGGAAGCCCAGGTACTTCGCTTCTGATAGCGCTAGGTGGCATTTGCGGGGGTTGGCGGTTAGTCCAGCCCGCCGGAGCTCCGAAAGCACCCTCCGCAGACGTTCCAGGTGTTCGTCCCATGCCTCGGAATGGACGACTACGTCATCTAAGTAGGCCGCCGCGTATGCTTGGTGGGGCCTCAGAATGATGTCCATCATGCGCTGAAATGTGGCCGGCGCTCCATGCAGGCCGAAGGGGAGGGTCCGGTACTGCCAGTGGCCACTAGGGGTAGAAAAAGCAGTTTTCGGTTTAGCAGAGGGTGTTAGAGGTACCTGCCAGTAGCCTTTTGTTAGGTCCAGGGTGGAGATGTACCGGGCCCTCCCCAGGCGGTCCAATAGCTCGTCGACCCGAGGCATGGGATAGCCGTCGAATTCGGAGACTTCGTTGAGGCGACGGAAGTCATTGCAGAAGCGGAGGGTGCCATCCGGCTTGGGTACCATCACAATGGGGCTGGACCATGGGCTGCGAGATGGTTCGATTACCCCCAACTTCAGCATTTCCTGGATTTCATCCTCTATAGCCTGCCGACGAGCTTCTGGGACACGGTAGGGCCGTTGCCTGATGATCACTCCAGGGGGCGTCCTGATGTCGTGGTAGGTGACGTTGGTCTGCCCGGGCCTGGAGGAGAACACATCCTGGAACTGACTGACCAGGTGCTGCAGCTCGGTCTTCTGGGCAGCCGACAGATGGGGATCCATGTCGACAACCACGGGATCGGTGAGACTGAGGGCGGCGAGCTGGTCTCGGGTCCCTTGCCACTTTTTCAGTAAGTTAATATGATATAACTGTTCCGCTTGCCTTCGTCCAGGTTGACGTATCTGGTAGGTAACTGGTCCAACCTTCTCCACCACCGTATACGGGCCTTGCCAGGTCGCCAGGAATTTGCAAGCGGAGGTGGGGACCAAGACCATCACCCTGTCTCCCGGTTGGAATTCCCGTGGTTGGGCTGCCCGGTCGTAGTGGCGTTGTTGGGCCTGCTGTGCCTTGCTGAGATGTTCCCGGACTAATGGCATGACACGGTCAATCCGTTCTCTCATCTGCTTGACGTGCTCGATGACCGTGCGATGGGGGGCAGGCTGCTGCTCCCAAGCTTCCCGAGCGACATCCAGCAGCCCCCGTGGCTGGCGGCCGAACAGGAGCTCAAAGGGGGTGAAACCAGTTGAGGCTTGGGGGACCTCACGAATGCCGAAGAGGACGTAGGGGATCATGAGGTCCCAATCCCGCCGGTCTTCGGCTGCCACTCTTCGGAGCATCTGCTTCAGCGTTTGATTAAAGCGCTCAACGAGTCCGTCGGTCTGCGGGTGGTAGACGGTTGTCCTCAACTGTTTCACCCGCAGCAGCCTGCAGAGGTCAGCCATTAGCCGGGACATGAACGGTGTTCCCTGGTCAGTCAGGATCTCGGTCGGTATGCCCACCCGGCTGGCCAACAGAAACAGTTCCTGGGCGATGGCTTTCGCTGTGGCTTTCCTCAGGGGGACTGCTTCCGGATACCGGGTGGCGTAATCCACGATGACGAGGATGTGTTCATGTCCTCGGGCAGACTTAGGCAACGGCCCTACCAGATCCAGTCCGATCCGCTCGAAGGGCACCTCAATGATGGGCAAAGGAATCAGCGGACTGGGGGGAGGAGTCCTGGGTGCCGTGCGCTGGCAGGTCGGGCAGGCTCTACAGAACCCCTTCACATCGGCTTCCAGGCCCGGCCAATGGAAGCGGTCCCGGATCCGCTGGATGGTATTCGCTGCCCCCAGGTGACCTGCCATCGGATGGGAGTGGGCCAACTCCAGGATAGTCTCCGTCTTCGTTCGGGGAACGACTAAAAGCTCCTTCTCCTCCCCCCGTCGCTGGGCGACGCAGTATAGCAGACCGCCTCGGACGATGAAATGCGGGAGAGGATGGGGCCGTGGGAGGACGTCGTTGCCGTCGATGGCTCTGACCTGGCTCCAGCAGTGCTTTAAACGATCGTCCTCCCGTTGTTCCTTGGCGAAAGAGCCCCCCTGGCTGGCCTGTTGAAACACATCATAGAAGAGGTTAGCGTTTTGAGAGGGGGACTCACCATCTCTCCCGCTGTCCGAGGCTAGCAGCGCTGGCCGGCGGCGGGGTCCTCTTGGCCGGCTGCGGCGGCGACGGTTCCCTTCCGGGCTGGCGGGCTGAGCGGCGGCGGCGAGCAGGCGGTCAAACCCCGGCCAATCTCTTCCAAGCAGTAGGGGGACTGGTAAGTTTTTCACCAATCCAGCCTCCACAGACCAGGTGCCATGGGCGGCGGTGATGTTCACGCGGCGAGCTGGAACTTGTTGGGTGTCCCCGTGCACACACATGATCGGTAGGTAACTCTTTTGGCCATGGTGAGGTGGACATAGCTGGGCCTGGACGAGGGTGACCGCGCTGCCCGAGTCCAGAAGTGCCCGGATGGGCTTGCCATTTAGCTTCACGTCCGCCTCTGGAGCCGCAGGTGGGACGCGCTGATGGACGATGCAGCCCGCCAGCCAAGCCCGCGGAGGTGTCGTGGGTTCAGCGGTTGGCATTGGCTCGTCCATTGGAGAGGGAACCGTCGGTCTGCCAACTGCGCGCGAGGTGCCCTCCGGCGTGCGTCGCTCCTGGACCACCCTCCGGGGGAACGGCGGCGCTCTCTCCCCAGCCTCCCGGTGGTGGACAGCATCCGCCAGCTCGATCGCCTCCACAAGGGCGAGGACGGTGGCGGGGTTCCTCATCCCGACCGCCTGACGATGGGACCGAGGCAGAGCGCGGAGGAGGCGATCGATGACCACTCGTTCCACTACCTGAGCTGCGTCGGGGTCCCCATCTAGCAGCCAGTGCTGCGCTAGGCGGACGAGGTCAGCGGCTTGGGCTCGGGCTGGCACCCGGGCTTTGAACTCCCACTCGTGGAATTGTTGTGCCGCACAGATGGGGGACAGACCAAGCCTGGCGAGGATCTCACGCTTCACTTCCGTATAGCTCCCAGCGATCGCCGGGGGAAGAGAGAAATAAGCCCGCTGAGCGTCACCGGTGAGGAGGGGTGCCAGCGCCGAAGCCCAATCTTCCAGCGGCCATCCCTCCCGGTTGGCCGTATTTTCAAACATTTGTAAGAATGCTTCAACATCATCGTGAGCCGTCATCTTGGGTAGAAGCCGAGCAGCCCGCAGCCGAGGGTCAGGTAGTGGAACTGGCTGGGCAGCTTGGGCACGAAGGGCAGCGAGTTCTTCTTCAGCTCTGCCCTGCCGAGTGGCCAGATGTTCCACAATTTGCTGCTGGCGGATGCTTACTTCGGTGAGGCGTTGTAGCAGCTCATCCATCTTCCAAGGGGAGAGAGGGCGCCGATCGATGCTGAGGGGGTGAACAAGAAAAAAGAAAAAAACAAATTAATGCGGTGCAGTGCCAACACTTGTGTGTGAATTCTCCTGCAATGCCCGCATTCTCCACCAGATGTCACGGGGGAGAAAACACACAACAAGGTTGGCTGGTGAACAAAAGCCCCGGAGGGTGGATTTATTAAAATTGAAGTACGTGGAGAGGTGAAAAGGGGAATTAAAGTCTGTTGTGCTGTCGTGGCTGGTGCTCCTGTGAAGTCCTCGTGCTCGTGAAGGTGGGTGTCCAGACGTGCTCAATCGGGCTGTCGGTCACTTCGCTGCCTTCTGGGAGAGGAGAAACAAAGGGTTAGTGCCAATGCGATCAGCATGAGACGGTTGTCTGTTGAAGTGTGTTTGGTGGTGGCTTTTAAAGCCACTTGATGACTGCCGGCAGCTGGGACCGATCAGCCCGTGATGAGGACGTGCAGGTGAGCTGCGTTGGTTGCCAGGGCGACGCTGATCAGCCCAGAGAGACTCGTCACAGTACCTAAAGTCTCTCGACGCCATTCAGAGACCAAATTATTTCCCTCTTGGCTCTTCCTCCTTCGGAGCAAGACCAGGATTTTAATCCCCTCTGCCCCGTTAGGGCATTGAGGTGTTATGTAGAGCGTTCTGCTTCCTTAAGCCAGTCAGAACAGCTGTTTGTGTGTTTCGGTGGCCGCGCCAAGGGGTCTTCGGTCACGAAACAGGTTATCCAAATGGATAGTGGAAGCCATCATGCTGGCTTACTCTTCTTTGGGCCTACAATGTCCCATGGGGGTAAGAGCCCATTCGACTAGAGGCATCGCCTCGTCCTGGGCCTGGTCTAGTGGCGTTTCCATAGCAGAAATTTGTGCGGCGGCAGGCTGGGCCTTGCCGTCCACATTTGCTAGATTTTATAATCTGGACGTCCCGGTCTTACAGACTCGGGTGCTTTCTGCATAATGGGATAACTGTTACCAGTAATAAATGTTATGTGGTACGCTTTGGCCTCAGTTGGAGCTCCAAACTGCACTTAAATCCCTGGAACGGATGTTTATCACGTTATCTTGATTAAACAGATTGGCCCATACTAGCCCTTCAGTGCTAGGGCCGTGTCAGTCATTCCTCTACCATAGCAACGGCGGGATTGTACTGGTTCCCCATAAGCGTCTTCGACGCAGTACGAGTGAAAGTATCGAAAGGGAACGTACTCGGTTACTTTCGTAACCTCGGTTCCCTGAGATACGGGAACGAGTACTGCGTTGCTGGCCGTGCTATGTAGCTGCACGACTCAGTCGTCGCTTCAGTCGAAGTACCTGAGATCCTATGGCTAAATGCACGCTTATATAGCCAGATACTCCGCCTCTTTTGGCGCGATCGGGCGCGAATCATCGCCATAGGCTCGTGCAGCTCCGCTGCCGAGCCATTGGTTCGTCTTTTTATCACTGCACGAACCAATGGCCGTGCAGTTACACTGCGTTATTGAAATGCTTCAGTCTCAGGAGAAAAAGGAGCTTTTCCCATAAGCGTCTTCGACGCAGTACGAGTGAAAGTATCGAAAGGGAACAGCTTTTCAGCACATAACAAACTTGGTTCTGGCAATGCAGGCTGAAAATCGGTCCAAAATTAAAATTGCAGTCTGTGCATGAATAAAACCTATTTTGCAACACAGAGAAACATATCTGAAGGTCTTAGAAGTGTTTTGCATGATTTTTGAAGTTAGAGCCTGAAATGTCAGAAAACGGCGTTTCAGCACATAACAAACTTGATTCTGGCAATGCAGGCTGAAACTTGGTCCAAAATTAAAATTGCAGTCTGTGCATGAATAAAACCTATTTTGCAACACAGAGAAACATATCTGACGGTGTTAGAAGTGTTTTGCATGATTTTTGAAGTTAGAGCCTGAAATGTCAGAAAACAGCTTTTCAGCACATAACAAACTTGGTTCTGGCAATGCAGGCTGAAAATCGGTCCAAAATTAAAATTGCAGTCTGTGCATGAATAAAACCTATTTTGCAACACAGAGAAACATATCTGAAGGTGTTAGAAGTGTTTTGCATG